>NC_090646.1:72892274-73145460 GCF_040937935.1 Hyperolius riggenbachi | reverse complement strand
AGGTTCCGATTCCATCCAGGCATGTCTTTTCCTTTTGCGTTCAACAGTTGTCCAAACAGAGCCAACAGAGCCCAGATAGCCATGTAGAGTTAGGTCACAGCTAGCCTGGCTGTGGTGCAATTGGTTAGTGTGTCTGGCTGGTAACAGCAAGGTTACAGGTTCAATTCCATCCAGGCATGTCTTTTCCTTTTGCGTTCAACAGTTGTCCAAACAGAGCCAACAGAGCCCCAGATAGCCATGTAGAGTTAGGTCACAGCTAGCCTGGCTGTGGTGCAATTGGTTAGTGTGTCTGGCTGGTAACAGCAAGGTTACAGGTTCAATTCCATCCAGGCATGTCTTTTCCTTTTGCGTTCAACAGTTGTCCAAACAGAGCCAACAGAGCCCCAGATAGCCATGTAGAGTTAGGTCACAGCTAGCCTGGCTGTGGTGCAATTGGTTAGTGTGTCTGGCTGGTAAAAGCAAGGTTACAGGTTTGATTCCATCCAGGCATGTCTTTTCCTTTTGCGTGCGCGCGCTGCGCCATTGAACCCCATGGGGTATTTTGCGTGCGTAAAACTTTACGCATGCAAAACTTTGTGCTCGGTGTTTGGACAACTGTTGAACTCAAAAGGAAAAGACATGCCTGGATGGAATCGAACCTGTAACCTTGCTGTTACCAGCCAGACACACTAACCGATTGCACCACAGCCAGGCTAGCTGTGACCTAACTCTACATGGCTATCTGGGGCTCTGTTGGCTCTGTTTGGACAACTGTTGAACGCAAAAGGAAAAGACATGCCTGGATGGAATCGAACCTGTAACCTTGCTGTTACCAGCCAGACGCACTAACCAATTGCACCACAGCCAGCCTAGCATTTAGCATTGTGAAACCATCCTCTGCTAGGCATGATTTCATTTTTGCACCTCACTCTATCGCATGGTCCATGGTCCAATCACAAAGCCCTGCACCCAGCATGTGTCTCATATGACTGTCTACAAGTAAGATTTAGGTTAGCAGTCTATTTAGTGTGTGTTTGGTGGTATGGTGGTGAGCATAGCTGTCTTCCATGTGGTTGGCCTGGGTTTGATCCCTGGACATGTCATGAATGTGAGTATGGTTTTGAAATACTACAGATCTCTGGAGAGAGAGAGAGAGAGAGAGAGAGAGAGAGAGAGAGAGAGAGAGAGAGGAGGAGGAGGACTGGCTGTGCTATTCATTTTAGGCATCTAGAGGGATAGAAACCCTTACAAACCTGAAAAAGTAAAATTTCGGTTGGAGACACGAAATTCGTCATTACGGGAGTGAAATTTCGATTACGAAATTGTAAATTACGATTTGAAAATTAATTACGAAATTACGAATTTGGGTCGTAATGTTAAATTTCGGATTCGTAATAAAAGCAGTTCGAAATTTCGAAAATTTCGGCTCATCTCTAGTCAAGCACCTGCTGATCTGGAGCGAGCTTGCGCAGTACACCCTGGAAGTGCTCTCCTGCCCCCCTTCCCATGTACTGTCAGAGCATTGCTTCAGTGCAGCCGGTGGAGTCGTCACTGAGAAGCGATCTCGTCTGTCTCACAAGTCTGTGGACAGACTGACGTTTCTCAAAATGAACCAGGCTTGGGTGGAAGGTGAATTCCTGGCCCCTGTTGTCGGCGAGAGGGGGACATAAAGTTGCGCACACACACATTACACCTGCTGCTGCTGTATTTCTTCCTGCTGTCTGTGTGTCTCCACTGCCAGGGAACACATTACAAGGTGCTGCTGCCCATGCGCCACCAGCTATTACGCTAAAAAATAGCTACATTAATTTAAAAAAAAAAATTGTAATTATTTTAGAGGTGTCCGGGTTGAAAACGGTGCTGTCCCAATTGTGTATTGGACACAATGTGAGCTTCACGACCGCTGTCTGGAACCTCATGCTGTGTATTTATGGCCCTGGAACCACCACTAGGACCCAGGGCCTACTATGTCTCGCTGCCTGCCCTCCTGCCTGCTACCAAATGCCAGTCTGTCACACACACTCATCCTCCTCACGCTGTCTGCTGTTGTATTTCCTCCTGCTGTCTGTGTCTCCACTGCCAGAGAACACATTACAAGGTGCTGCTGCCCATGCGCCACCAGCTATTAAGCTAAAAAATAGCTGCATTAATTAAAAAAAAAATTGTAATTATTTTAGAGGTGTCCGGCTTGAAAACTGTGCTGTCCCAATTGTGTATTGGACACAATGTGGGCTTCACGACCGCTGTCTGGAACCTCATGCTGTTTATTTACAGCCCTGGTAACACCGCTAGGACCCAGGGCCTATTATGTCAGTCACATCACACTGCCTGACACACACTACTCCTCCTCCTGTAGCTGCATTGAGCTTCTGCTGTCTGTGTGCTGCTACCACTGCCAGGGAGAACAGAAGAAGAACTATTTTCTGCTGCCACCTGCCCACCCACTCTCCTACCGAGTACTGACTATTACCACACACTACAAATCGCTGCAAGCCTGCAACTACTTCCTCCTCCTGCTGATGTCTGTGTTTTACCACCGCCAGGGTACACAGAAAAAGGCGTTGTGGCTTGCAATGTGCCACTACCTACATATTATGCCATCAACACAAATATAACTATGGTGTTATTAAAATAAAATATTTTCACAAATGAAGTAAAAAAAAATATTACAAAAGAAAGGAAAACCAAGAAACATAATATAATGATAGAGAAGATGAAGAAGAAGACGATGAAGAAGACGAAGATGAAGAAGAAGAAGAAGATATAGAAGAAGATATAGATGAAGAAGAAGAAGATATAGAAGAAGAAGAAGAAGAAGAAGAAGAAGAAGATATAGAAGAAGAAGAAGAAGAAGACGAAGCCCCATAGCATTACATTGGGAAGAGCTTTTAGAGGTTTCAAAAGCTCTTCCGAATGTAATGCTATGTTTTTTTTTACAAAACCTCATTGCTCCAGTGTGCACAGACATATAGGATAACATTAGCAGCAGATTTAAAAACTCAAAACGCTCAGAAAAACTCCTTTTGGTGTGCATCAGGCCAAATTTACAAGAACAACAGTAATATAAAGCAAAGTCCCTAACATAACTATTTAAGTATTTTTTTCTAAATGGTGTCACTTTTTTATTACAAGGAAGGGATTTACAAGAAGTTAATAATTATAGTACATGTATTTTTTTTTTTTAATGTATTTTAATTTTACATTTTGGCCACAAGTATAAAACAATAAAAAAAAGACTTTAAGTGTTTACAAAAAATGACAACACATTTCATGGCCAACAACTATTCTTGTAAAATAATGTTTGTTCCCCGCAGAAAAAATGTGCGCAGAAAATTAAAGGACAGCTGTGTCTCCTGCCTAATGGTTCTGAGGCGAAAACTCCTAATTTTCAGTGCTGGAGTCGCAGATTCATATCCTGCCCAGATCAGGGCTTTATCTATAAGGGTTTTGTATGTTCTCTCCATATTTATTTGGGTCTCCCTAAATATACTGAACACTGGTGAGGCAATACCCATCTCCCCATTTCCATTATATGCAGAATTCACAACCAGGACAAATCTAGACAGCACTGCTGTAAGTTTGTAGATGCTGCATGAGATTTTGTAGAGGTAGTGGGTGAGAAAACACAGGGGGTCCGGGAGCCCAATCTGGTGCAATACGTTAGTGGGGAAGTACCGTCCCCATTCGGTCTCTGTTCTTGGTCGCTGCTCCGAAAAGTAGATCTATCGGAAGAATTCCGATATCGATCTTCCCCTAGGGTAAGGGGTTAGGGTAAGTTCGCAAACAAGGTGTGAGGAAACGCGGAAAAGCCGCCGCGTGTGCCAAGAGCTAGGCGGCTGACTCCGCGTCCTACGCGGCGTTTTGCACGCGCCTGGTGGTGTGGTGGAACGCGGAAAAGCTGCCGCATGCCCTGACAGCAAAGCGGCTGTTTGCATGCAGCAGCATGTGCTTGGTGTGGCTGGGTCTGTTAGTGCACCTAGGCAGATGGAGAGCTATGCTCGCGCGGGCCTAAATTCAGGACCTTTATACCTGCAGAGGAAGTGTCAGCTGATCAGAAAGGTCAGCTGATTCCTGCAGGACTCATGATTGGCTGAATGGTTCGGGCGGGGCAGCAGAGTCCAGCAACTATATATTCTGCTGCTTATTCAGTTGCTGGTTGTCTGGCGTTGCGATCACATACGTGGGAGCACCCAGATCCGTAGTCAGATCCGCAAGTGTGCCGGGACCAGCTGGAGCTGTAATCCTACACTTAGCTAGTTTCTGATGATAGCTTAAAGTACTAGTTTGATTGTGATTATCTGTTTTGACCTTTTGCCTGCCTGACTATCCCCCTGAACTCTGATCTTGTACCTCTATATTTCTGATACTCTGTTGCCGAACCCCGGCTCGTCCTTAGACTCTGCTTCTGCCTACTGATCTTGTACCTCGATATTTCTGATACCCTGTTGCCGAACCCTGCCTCTACCTGACTCCGCCTTTGCCTCTTGATATTGTACTTTATCTGTCCGTGTGTGTACGACCTGGCTTGTCCGACCTCGAGAACCGACCTCACTGTTGGAGGCGGTTCCCCGTTCTATCAGTGACACTTCCTCCAGAGTGTTACTTTTAGACAATCCTTCCTACTCGCAGCCTGACTCCTCCCGTCTTGGAGAGTCCAGGTCTTCGGAAGGAATCCGTGCAGTATACCTTACTGCGCTGAGGCTTAGTCCTCAAAGTGTTACTGTTACACCAAACACTACACTCTACTCAGGTGAACAGAGGTTAGCTGGTATATCGGATTATCGGTGATACTGCAGATCACTTATAATCTGGTATACATCTGTATTCCCAGTGATACTGCAGATCACCGGTAATCAGATCCTCTCTGTGCTTCACCGATCGTTACACAAGGGTAGGAGGCGCCCGGTACAACGGAGATAATATATTCACTCTATATGGTAGATACAGCATTAAAAATAAAAAATGGTGTGATCCTACCTTCTAGACGTCCCTTTTCGGGAAATATACATACTGGAATCTAGGCTTTTTGTAATTCAATTTTATTTTGCACAAGACTAAAAATAAAATTGAATTACAAAAAGCCTAGATTCCAGTATGTATATTTCCCGAAAAGGGACGTCTAGAAGGTAGGATCACACCATTTTTTATTTTTAATGCTGTATCTACCATATAGAGTGAATATATTATCTCCGTTGTACCGGGCGCCTCCTACCCTTGTTTGCGAACTGCATGAGATTTTGCAACCATTAACGATTTCACGTGCCCTTTCAATAATGTCAATAGTAACGCAAAAACATAAAAAAAAATGTGTATGCGATTTGAGGAACAATAAATAGCATGCAAATGTGTATGCTTCTAGTGGAAATGGGCCCTGAGACAGCAAACTGTCGTAATTACAAATTGTTAATTCAATTGCCTTTGTATAATTATTCGTTATTATGCGGAGAATAGCAAAGCCCACATACATGCCTTTGCTACCAAAACTGTTACATATGATAAGGAGAAGGGTGGGGACAAGTAAAAAACAAATAATTTTTCAACAAGACGTTGCTGTTTTTGAGAAAATCAATTTTAACCACTTAACGACTGCCTAACGCCGATAGGCGTCGGCGGGTCGTTAGTGGTATTGCTATAGTGGTATAGCTATAGCTCGATCGAGCGGCCTTTCCATGCCAGTTCACGGAGGCTGTCTCCATGAACAGCCGGAGAGCCGCCGATTGCGGCTCGCCAGCGAACTGTAAACAGGCGGGGAAGAAATCCCGCTGTTTACATCACACGGCGCTGCTGCGCAGCAGCGCCGTGACGTAGATCGGCGATCCCTGGCCTCTGATTGGCCGGTGATCGCCGGCATATGATAGGCTGAAGCCTATCCTTCAATGCGCAGGACGGAAATCCGTCCTGCGCAGCCCATGGAGGGGGAGGGAGGTAAGGGAAAGGGGGGAGCGCCGAAAACGCTGCGGAGGGGGGCTTTGAAGAGCCCCCCCCGCAGATCACAAACAGCCGGCGGCGATCAGACCCCCCCAGCAGGACATCCCCCTAGTGGGGAAAAAAGGGGGGAAGTCTGATCGCCAAGGCTCACTCCTGATCGGTGCTGCGGGCTGGAGAGCCCACGCAGCACCGATTACTGCAGAAAGCCCTGGTCCTTAAGTGGTTAAAAATGAAAAGAAAAATGGTTTTTAAACTCTGAAAAACTACAGGGTCATTTTGAACAATTATTAATTATTTTAGCTTATACCCACTATTCTCCTTAACATATGAAGCAATTCTGATAGCAATAGCATGTATGGAGAATTTGCTATTCTCCACCAAAGTCGGCACCAAATTAAGCGTAAATTACGTATAAATTCATGTGTAATTACAAATGCTTACAATTTACTACTAGATTAATTATGCTTTTCCCTGAAATTTGACATTACAATTACGATGCGTAATCTGCATACTTTCTGCTCATCACTAATTGCAGTGTATGGCGTTATGTGCCGCTCTCACCATGAATACAGAGCAGTATGGCGGCCAGCAGAAGCCCCTGAGAGCCCATCCTGGTGTCTCTGCACTGAGATGTCACCTGTACAATGTCTCCTATATAACAGCTGCAATCATTAGGGGGACACGCCCACCTCACATAGAATGAGAAAATAGAAAATAAAAATTGCATACGTTTTCACATATGGAAAATAGCATGGAAATGTGTATGCTTCCAGTGGAAGTGGGTTCTAAGACAGCAAACTGTCATTCAGCCCGTCATGCCACCAGCTGCAATGCATATCCCAACTGGCAACACACCTGAGGGGGGCACTGCGGACATTTACAGGGGTCTTAAATCTCCTGTAGTGTTCAGCTTTTCAAATTGTTTTTCATTTGTAGTGGAAACTATCAAAGATTTTAGAGATATGAAATATTTTCACCCATCTCTGCTAGACAATTACCTGATCCTCATTCAGCTGCATGTGTGACATGGGACAGCCAGTGTTTACATTGCTGCTAAAAGAGGAAGGAGGTTTTTGTACGGCTCTGTATCACTGTGTGTATGGGAGGCCAGGGCTGGATTTCAGCCTAGCTAACATAGGCTGGGGCCTAGGGCGCCTGAATAACAAGGGCGATCTGCGGGCAGTGGGGTAGTACTGGAAGTTTACCTGTAAAAACTTTTTCACCCTAGCAGCGGGTTGCGGTCCTGCTGGTGTGCTAAATACAGCCAGCCTGATCAGATCCGCGCCTGCCCTGCTTCAGAGTTTACTACGCAGCCATGGATGGCTGGGTTTGGCACAGTTGGGCATGCAAGGGGCAGGGAGCGACAAGGCTACAGGCAACCACAGTGACGCTAATGCCTGTCGCTCCCGGAGTCCTCCTCCTCCTCTCTGTACAGCAGTGTGTTCTGCAGCCACGCCCCCTTCCTCTCCGGGCTGCTTGTCACACATAGAGACTCTGTCTGTCCCGGGAGATTCAAGAGATCGCTGTTGACTGTTGAGATGTAAGTGCTCCTATCAGCGGGGTCCGGGAAAAAGTCAGAGACAAGTAACTAAATAGTTATAAAGATATTAGCAGCCAGATAGCTGCAATAAAGATAAGCTCAACCAACAGGAGGGAGGGGCGCTGTTGCTAATTATTTACATCTTTCCTCCCTAGCATGACCAAAAGCACAGCTTAGACTGCAGTCCTGGAAAAGTCTGTTTTCCTCCTCCTTCTCTTTCTACACTTTCCTCACCATCAGATTATCTTTCTGTCTTTAACTGCCACCTCTCTGCCATCTAGTGCTCCCCCCCCCCCTTTACCAACACTGACATCTTCTGCAGCACATTACAGACTGCATAGTCATGTCACTGACTGTCCTCAGAGGAGCTCACAATCTAATCCTACCATAGTCATAGTCTAATGTCCTGCCATATTCTTATTATGTATTTATATAGCACTCACATCTTCTGCAGCACATTACAGAGTACATAGTCATGTCCCTGACTGTCCTCAGAGGAGCTCACAATCTAATCCTACCATAGTCATAGTCTAATGTCCTACCATATTATTATTATGTATTTATATAGCACTCACATCTTCTGCAGCACATTACAGAGTACATAGTCATGTCCCTGACTGTCCTCAGAGGAGCTCACAATCTAATCCTACCATAGTCATAGTCTAATGTCCTACCATATTATTATTATGTATTTATATAGCACTCACATCTTCTGCAGCACATTACAGAGTACATAGTCATGTCCCTGACTGTCCTCAGAGGAGCTCACAATCTAATCCTACCATAGTCATAGTCTAATGTCCTACCATATTATTATTATGTATTTATATAGCACTCACATCTTCTGTAGCACATTACAGAGTACATAGTCATGTCACTGACTGTCCTCAGAGGAGCTCACAATCTAATCCTACCATAGTCATAGTCTAATGCCTTACCATATAATCATGTATTTATATAGCGCTGGCATCTTCTGCAGCATAATACAGAGTACATAGTCATGTCACTGACTGTCCTCAGAGGAGCTTATGATCTAATCCCTACCATATTTGTAGTCCAATATCCTACCATATTACATATTATGTATTTATATAGCACTGACATCTTCTGCAACACTTTACAGACTGCATAGTCATCTAATCCTACCATAGTCATGGTCTAATGTCCTACTATATTATTATTATTATGTATTTATATAGCACTGACCTCTCCTGCAGCATATTACAGAGTACATAGTCATGTCACTGACTGTCCTCAGAGGAGCTCACAGTCTAATCCTACCATACCATAGTCATGGTCTAATGTCCTACCATATTATTATTATGTATTTATATAGCACTGACTGACATCTTCTGCAGCACTTTACAGAGTACATAGTCATGTCACTGACTGTCCTCAGAGGGGCTCACGATATATTCCTACCATAGCCTAAGCTCCTCCTGATCTATAAGTATCCCTAACCAGTCCCCTGCCTTATGTTGGATAACCCTATCTTAACCGCACTGTCTCATGGGGCGGCTGGAGATAGTGGGCCTAGGGCGGTAAAAAGTACAAATCCAGCCCTGTGGGAGGCTGTAATCCTGCTGACAGTGATAGACGGCTTCATCTTCCTCCTTCACACCAGTGATTGCCAGAGTGTAATCCTGTCCTGATCCAGATCCACTGAAAAAGTTCGCGAACCGCAATAGACTTCAATGGGGAGGCGAACTTTCAAAGTTTTAAAAAATTCTATCAACTGGAAAAATGATAGAAAACATGTTTCAAAAGCTCTAATACCCGGAGCCCCACCTAATTGAGTGAAATACACATCACCAGGGCCGTGCAGAGGGTCCTTAAGTGGGGGGTGCTCAAATTTAAAAAAGGGGCCTGGCAATGCCTTTCCCCGCATGCCCCCCACCTCGTTTCTGGCTAGGGGGGTATTGATTGTCATGCTGCTGAATGCAGATGCTGGGTGCCATGTGGCTTCTGGGTGTAAGTACTGAGTGTCATGTGTGTTCTGGCTATGATTGGGTATCGAGTTTCATGCGAGTGTTGATTGCAAATACTTAGTGCCATGTAAGATCTTGGTGCATGTACTGGATGTCATGTGGATGCTGGGTGCAGGTACTGGATGTGACATGGGTGCGAATACTTGGCGCCATGCCTGTACTGGGTGCTGGCTATGGGTGGGCTTTGGGCATCACATGGGTTTTGAATGCAGGTACTTTGGGTGCAGGTACTGGTTAAGTAGGTGCTTGGTGCAGATAGCGGGGGCCATGTGGAAGCTGTGTGCAGGTGTGAGTACTGGGTGCAATTTTAGGCCTGGGTGCAGATACTTGGGGCTTGATTCACTAACCGGCGCTAAGTTTTAGCAAGTTAGCAGTAAAGTCTGTATCAAGCTGCTTTGGGTACCAAGGTCTAGTTTGTATTGGATGTTTTTTTTGCAGTGGGTGCTATGCAGTATTGAGTGCTGAATGAGTAGCAGATGGTGATAAACAATAGTGGGTGCCATGTGAGTGCTAATTGGTACAGGGAGCCATGTGAGTGTTGGACATGAGTGAGTAGGGAGTGCCATGTGCGGTCTGGATGTGTGCCATGGGAGAGTACTGAGTCTCATATGGGTTCGGACCAAGCATGGGTACTGGGTGCTATTTGGGTGCTGGCCATGGATGGGTACTAGGTGCATGTAATGGCTTTGTAACTTGGTGACGTTTGAGTACTGTGCCATGTGCGTGTTGATTATGGGGGTATGTGGGTCTTAGGTGCAAATACTGAGTGCCAAGTGGGTACTGGGAGTGAGCACATGGCGACATATGGGTGATGGGTGCTGGCTAGTGGGGTATTGTCATGTGGGTGCTAAAGGCAGATGCTGGGTGCCATGTGGGTTCTGGGTGCTGGCACAGGGTGTCATGTGGATTCTGGCTGTATGGGTGTGTATCAACCATCATGTAGGTGTTGTTTGCAGGTACTCAGTCCCTTGTGAGTTCTGGGTGCAAGTACTGGATGTCATATGTGAGTGCTTGGTGTGGGTGCTAAGCACCAAGTGGAGGCTTAGTGCAACTGGAACTACTGCAGATGAAACATGTGGGTGTTGGGTGCAGGTACTGGGTATCACATAGGTGGAAATACTTGGTGCCATGCCTGGGTGCTAGCTATCTTTGAGCATTGTGTCATGTGGGTTCTGAGTGCAGGTACTTTGAGTGCTAGTACTAGTTATGTGGGTGCAGATAGTGGGTGCCATGTGGAGGCTGTGTGCAGGTGTGAGTAGAGAGTGTCATGTTGGGGCTGGGTGCAAGTACTGTGCCATGTAGGTGTGAGTACTGGGTGCCAGCTATAGGGTGAAGGGGTGCAGGTACTGGGTGTCATGTTGCTGTTTGATGTACTAAGTGCCATATTGAGGCCGGATGTGATTATTGGGTGATTGTTGCAAGTACTGGGTGCTTGCTATAGTGGAGGTTACTGGTTGAGTGTAATGTGGGTGCTGAATATTGGTGGGATTGCTGTAGGTGCAGGGGGTGGGAGGTCACTGTGGATACTGCTATGAATGGCATAGTTGCTGCTAGGGGAGGTAGAGGTCAGTGTGGTTGCTGGGGGAAGGGTAGGTCACTGTGGGTGCTGGGGGGAGAAGTAACTGTGGGTGCTTTGGAAGGTAGAGGTCAGTATGGGTGCTGGAGGAAAGGGAGGTCACTGTGGGTCCTTTGGGGGAGATCACTGTGGGTCTTGGGAGGTAGAAGTCATTGTGGGTGCAGGGGGTGGGAGGTCACTTTGGGTGCTGCTATGAATGGCATAGTTGCTGCTAAGGGAGGTAGAGGTCAGTGTGGGTGCTGAGGGAAGGGTAGGCTACTGTGGGTGCTGTGGAAGGAAGAGATCAGTATGGGTGCTGGAGGAAGGGGAGGTCACTGTGGGTGCTGGGAGAAGTCAGTGTGGTTACTGGAGGAAGGAGTGGATGCTGGGTGTTGGGAGAGGCCACTGTGGAGCTGGCTATGGGAGAGGTCACTATAGGTGCTGCTTTTGGGACGGGACGTCACTGTGGGTGCTGCAGGGGACAGGAGGGTAGGCACTGGGGGAGGGAAAAATCACTGTGGGTGCTGGGGGAGGGATAGGTCAGTGTGGGTGCTGGGGTAGGCAGGATCACTGCTAGAGCTGGGGAGGGAGAGGTCACTGTGGGTGCTAGGTGGAGGGAGAGATCACTGTGGGTGCTAGATGGAGGGAGAGGTCACTGTGGGTGCTGGGGGAGGGAGAGGTCACTGTGGATGCTAGGTGGAGGGAGAGGTCACTGTGGATGCTAGGTGGAGGGAGAGGTCACTGTGGGTGCTGGGGGAGGGAGAGGTCACGGTGTGTGCTGGGGGAGGGAGAGGTCACTGTGGGTGCTAGGTGGAGGAAGAAGTCACTGTGGGTGTTGGGGAGGGAGAGGTCACTGTGGGTGCTGGGTAGGGAGAGGTCACCCTGGGTGCTAGATGGAGGGAAAGGTCACTGTGGGTGCTGGGTAGGGGAGAGGTCACTGTGGGTGAAAGGTGAAGGGAGATATCACTGTGGGTACTGGGGAGGGAGAGGTCAGTATGGGTCCTAGGTGGAGGAAGAGGTCACTGGGTACTAGGTGGAGGGAGAGGTCACTATGGGTCCTAGGTGGAGGGAGAGGTCACTGTGAGTGCTAGGGGAGAGAGTGGTCACTGGGTACTAGGTGGAGGGAGAGGTCACTATGGGTACTGGGGGCAGAGAGTTCAATATGGGTACTAGGTGGAGGGAGAGGTCACTATGGGTGCTGGGGAGGGAGAGGTCAGTATGGGTCCTAGGTGGAGGGAGAGGTCACTGTGATTGCTAGGTGAAGGGAGATGTCACTGGGTACTAGGTGGAGGAAGAGGTCACTGGGTACTAGGTGGAGGGAGTGGTCACTATGGGTACTGGGGAGAGGTCAATATGGGTTCTAGGTGGAGGGAGAGGTCACTAGGTACTAGGTAGAGGGAGAGGTCACTATGGGTCCTAGGTGGAGGGAGAGGTCACTGTGAGTGCTGGGGGAGGGAGTGGTCACTGGGTACTAGGTGGAGGGAGAGGTCACTATGGGTACTGGGGAGGGAAAGGTCAATATGGGTACTAGGTGGAGGGAGAGGTCACTATGGGTGCTGGGGGAGGGAGAGGTCAGTATGGGTCCTAGGTGGAGGGAGAGGTCACTGTGGATGCTAGGTGGAGGGAGAGGTCACTGTGGATGCTAGGTGGAGGGAGAGGTCACTGTGGGTGCTGGGGGAGGGAGAGGTCACGGTGTGTGCTGGGGGAGGGAGAGGTCACTGTGTGTCGTATGGCACACTAGGATTTCTGTCTGGGCCTCTTCACTTGAAAGTGTGCCAAGCGGGGGCGGAGCTTCCCGCGGGTGGGCGGGGCTTATCGCGATCGGGGGCGGAGCTTATTTTGCGCGGCGAGAGGGGCTTTTTTAAGATTTTAAAAAGGGGGGTGCCTGGGCACCCAGAGCACCCCCCTGTGCACGTGCCTGCACATCACTGCTGGAGGACCCGCCCATCCTCCCTCCTCCAAGCAAGGTCCTTTATACCATTTGCCTACCTACACTAATTAGTTATGGGACAGCTGCTACACACTCTGCTAGGGAAATTTTAATTGGCCTCCTCCCTCCACCCTACCGGAGGGAGGAGGGTCTCTTCCCGCCAGGGAATTATACTATTTTAAAAACCAGTATACATCATACCATAGCTGGTACATCATACCATAGCTGGGAATACATACATGAGTATACATCGTACCATAGCTGGGAATTGAACCCAGATCTCACTGTGTGGTGGGCACGTCACCCTAAGCACTGTACCACTACAGAAGTAAGTGAAGCTAGCCTAAAATTTAACATTTATGCTCAATGCAATAGAACCATTATGTTGCTTAAAGGAGAACTGTAGTGAGAGGTATATGGAGGCTGCCATATTGATTTCCTTTTAAGCTATACCAGTTGCCTGGCAGCCCTGCTGATCTATATGGCTGCAGTAATAATAATCCAAACATTTGTATAGTGCTTTTCTCCTGTCGGACTCAAAGCGCTCAAGAGCTGCAAGCCACAGGGACGCGCTCAAGAGGCCACCCTGCAGTGTTAGGGAGTCTTGCCTTGAACTCCTTACTGAATAGATACTTGACCTAGCCAGGACTCAAACCCTGGTCTCCCATGTCTATTCAGTAGGAGACCTTAGGCAAGTCTTCCTAACACTGCTACTGCCTATAGAGCATGCCCTACTGGCTGCAGCTCTGGTCCTTTGAGTCCGCCAGGAGAAAAGTGTGATATAAATGTTATTTGTCTTGTCTACTTTTTCTCTGGACTGCCAGGCAACTGGTATTGTTTACAGGAAACATCCATATCATTCTCAGTTAAGGTTCCCTTTAAAGGAGAACTGTAGTGAAAGGTATATGGAGGCTACCATATTGATTTCCTTTTAAGTAATACCAGTTACCTGGCTATCCTGCAGATCCTCTGCCTCCAATACTTTTAGCCCTAGACCCTGAACAAGCATGCAGCAGATCTGGTGTTTGACATTTTTGTAAGATCTGACAAGATTAGCTGTGTTTCTGGTGTGATTCACACTACAGTGGCTGGATAGTGTACTGGTTAAGGGCTCTGCCTTTGACATGGGAGACCAGGGTTTGAATCCTGGCTAGGTCAAGTACCTATTCAGTAAGGAGTTCAAGGCAAGACTCCCTAACACTGCAGGGTGGCCTCTTGAGCGCGTCCCTGTGGCTTGCAGCTCTTGAGCGCTTTGAGTCCGACAGGAGAAAAGCACTATACAAATGTTTGGATTATTATTATTACTGCAGCCAAATAGATCAGCAGGGCTGCCAGGCAACTGGTATAGCTTAAAAGGAAATCAATATGGCAGCCTCCATATACCTCTCACTACAGTTTTCCTTTAAGCAACCTAATGGTTCTATTGCATTGAGCATAAATGTTAAATTTTAGGCTAGCTTCACTTACTTCTGTAGTGGTACAGTGCTTAGGGTGACGTGCCCACCACACAGTGAGATCTGGGTTCGATTAGGGTGACATGCCCACCACACAGTGAGATCTGGGTTTGATTCCCAGCTATGGTATGATGTATACTCATGTATGTATCCCCAGCTATGGTATGATGTATACTCATGTATGTATTCCCAGCTATGGTATGATGTACCAGCTATGGTATGATGTACCAGCTATGGTATGATGTATACTGGTTTTTAAAATAGTATAATTCCCTGGCAGAAGAGACCCTCCTCCCTCCGGTAGGAGGGAGGAGGAGGAAGGAAGGAGGGGGAGGAAGGAAGGAGGGAGGTGGCCAATTAAAATCTCCCTAGCAGAGTTTGTAGCAGCTGTCCCATAACTAATTAGTGTAGACAGACAACTGAGTCAAATGGTATAAAGGACCTAGCTTGAAGGGAGGGTGGGCAGGTTCTCAAGCAGTGTGTTTGACAATAACATGTCTGCTGACAGTGAAATGGAGGGTAAAAATTTTGCTCAATACAGCATTATGGGGCGAATCGAACTTCCGCAAAAGTTCGCCTGATGCAGGCGAACGCGAACCCCCAAAGTTCGCCTGGAACCGTTCGCAGGCGAACCGTTCGGCCCATCTCTAGTGCCCATGACCAATAATAATAATAGCCCAATCGGGTCCACTCTACTGTAAAGGTGCAGGCCGCTTGCGTCTGAGCAGTAGAGCAGATCTGGTTATTTCTGCCAATGGCCAAGCGGAATGCTGCAAGTGCACTCCACCCACTTTTCTGAATTTGAACCCCAGTCACCCAATGACTGACTTACTCTAGTTTGGAGACTATGCCCAAAAAGACCACTCCAGCGAAAAATGTAAGCAGTTAAAAGCTGGCAGAACCCACAGGTTTTGGAGTAGTCCATCTCTTCATGTTGGATTCTCAGGGTTTTCTTCTTAAAGAGAATCTGAACTGAAAATAAAAGTCAAAATAACCATATACAGGTCATACTTACCTCCTGTGTAGTCTACTCCTCAATCTCTTTCTCCTCTCCTGCATCCCATTTGTCCACTGTGATCAATGGAATTCTCTGTCCACCATTTTAAAAATGGCAATTACCCCCTAACAGCTTCCTGGTCAGCACACTGTTAAACTGTAATATCACCCACTTGAGCCATAGGGGAACATGGACATTACCTTGCATATTCAGTTGTAACTGACAGCTGCTGATATATAACTGACAGCAACTGGTATATTTCAGTTCTGCCAAAGTATTGTCAGAACTGGAAGTGGTCACTGTAAGAAGAAAATGGTGAGCTTCTGAGAGGAACTGATGGTAAAGTAAGTACTATATAATATTAATTTGCAGCTACTTCATGTGTTTATTTTAAATAATTTTCCTTGCTTCAGGTTCCCTTTAAACTGACACTTCCTGAGCAGCAGTTTAATTGCCAAAACAGTAAGATACTAGCCAGCCTCCCTACTAACTTGTACACTATTTTGGCAGTTAGACTTAGAAACTGCCATTCAGGAAATGCTATTGAAATCAAAGAAAACCTTGAGAATCCCTCATGAGGAGCTGGACTGGTCCAAAACCCGTTAGTTTTGTCAGATTTTAACTGCTTACTTTTTTCACTGGAGTTGTTCTTTAACAGTTTAAGAATGGCATCAACTTAAATATTCCCATTGAAAATCAATAGGTATAATTTGATTGGCTATTTTACGCTCTTCCCACTTTTCTGAATGTTAACCCCAGTCACACAGTGCCATGTTTGAGGATTCTACCTTTAAAAGTTTAGTAAATTGAAAATAAGCAGACACACCATCAGGTTCTGCGTGCTTGATGCTGTGACAAGGCAGTGTCACCAGTAAATCATAAGTCGTACGGTACATCAGCACACCAGTCGTAGTTTCAAAATGCAACGCACAATTTACTGTGCACTATCCCAAACAAAGGTCCGACAATTGTTTTGGGGAACAATTGTTTTGTGGGCCGCGCAGGGTCCTCCGAAACAATACCACATGCCTTGAGAAAGGGGGACCCTGCACGGCCCCCAAAACAATTGTTGGACCTTTATGAGTAATAGTGCACAATAAAATATGCGTTGCATTTTGAAACTACGACTGGTGTGCTGATGTACCATACAACTTACCTTTAAAAGTTTGAGATCTGACAATGTCAGAAACACATGATCTGCATGCTTGTTCAGGGAGTGTGGCTAAAAGTATTAGAGGCAGAGGATCAGCAGAACTGGTAGGCAACTGGTATTGCTTAAAAGGAAATATAGAAGCTCTCTCTCAATGTAGTTGTCCTTTAACCGCTTCTGGACGGCGGTGATTGAAATCTACACCGTTTTGAGGCTGTTATTCCAGCCAGGGCATAGATTTTCACCTCACCACCACCGTGCCCTCTCGCCGCTGTCATCGCTTCTGCCGATCGCGTCGCTCTCTCCCTGCCGCAGCTCACTCGTCCTGTCATCTCTATGATGGAAGAGCCAGTCAGGAGCCTTACCCTGTTATCAATGTGAACAAATCCCATTGGCTTACATTGATCACAGGGTCAGGAGCCAATGAAATCATCTCCTGACCGGCTCACAGAGCTGGTGTGCTGAGGTGACAGGTGTGCTGTGCCTGTGTGGACAGCGGTAGCAGCAATTCAGTGCGGTCATCACATTCTGGATTATTTAACCCCCTTGGCATTATGATTCTTTCTAGATTTTAGGGTCTGAAAGTGGTGCAATTTTTTGTGCATGTTTTTAGACCCTAAAACTGAGGGGAAAAGAAATCACACCACAGACAGATCTGCAGCAGCCCCAGCACTTCCTCACCTCCCTGGGATCCAGCACTGCAGTTTTCCCTCCATCCTCCGGGTGATGCTGTAACCCTGTAGTGGGGGGGGGGGGGGGGGGGGATACAGAGCCTCCGTGAAGAGGAAGAAGAATGGTGGCCAATGTCGGGGATCCTCCGGGAGGCGAGTTAAAATGCCTGCTGCATGCATTGCTCTGCAAAGACCTCCCAGCAGCTACCAACTAATCCAGCTCGGGATAACTGTTCCTGGCTTGTTTCTTTTTACTCTGAGCTGTACTCCTGGTAACTGCCAAGGAGGTTAATGCTCTGCGCTATGCAGGGACTTTTTTGTAGAAATTGAGGCAGTGTGCTTATAATAAAAACACAACATGCAGCACCTGCCTGTGACTAATATGCTGTGCTTCTCATTCTGTGTATTGAGGAAGCATAAACATACATTTCATTATTATGCAGTAGGTTGCATGGCCACCTCTGTGATTTATGGTGTGAACAGGCCCAGTATTCAGGTGTAAACCGGTGAAAGAGTCCAATGTTTGAAACTATTTTTAATTTCAAGTGATATTAGAACCCATTCAATAGGTTTGTTCACTTCCATTAAAAGCTTACTCTGGATGACGTAACAAGAATGGACCCACTACTACCAACCACACAGACAGCCAGAGGGAGTCAGGAATCTATAGAACTCATGTAGACAGCAAGGAAGGAGAAGATTCCGCTACACCAATGGCTGGGTGAAAAAAGTCTCCATTTATTGTCACATCAGTGAGTACACAGTGTTAAAAAAGCTCACGCGTATCGGAGCTCATGGCTCCTTAACCTCCCTAGCGTTCTGGATGAGCTAGGCTCATCCAGAGACGCCGGAGGTCACCGCTCAGGCCCCGATGGGCCGATTTGAATAATTTTTTTTAAAACACGCAGCAAGCACTTTGCTTGCTGCGTGTTGTGTCCGATCGCCGCCGCCCGCGGCAGATCCGCCGCTACCTGCCGCGATGCAGGGGCCCCCCAGGCGAGACCCCATGCGCTGCCTGGCCAATCAGTGCCAGGCAGCGCTGAGGGGTGGATCGGGTCTCCCTGTGACGTCACGACGTGCGTCGTCATGGTGACGGGGGAAGCCCTCCTGGAAATTCCGTTCAGAACGGGATTTCCGGACGTGTGATTGTGCCGGCGGGGATCGGAGGGGTGGGAGGGACGCCGCAGGGAGGGGGGAATCAGGTAGCTAGCGCTAGGCTAGCTACATGATATATTTTTTTTAAAAAATTGCAAAAAACGTTCCCGCTGCCGCAGGGCCGCGGGAATCAGAACGCCAGGCAGGTTAATCATAGCTCCTTAATGGAGACTTTTTTCACCCAGATATTGGTGTAGCGGAATCTTCTCCTTCCTTGCTCCTTACTCTGGATGGGTTCCTAAAAAGTAGAATAATGCTTTGACAATAAGGCTACGGTCACAGTGGGACATTGTGGAGCTGCGAGTCTTATAACGCAGATTATCGCACTGCAATAATAAGACTATGGAACAATCCCAATGCGACGTTAGCATTGCATCGTAACCTGTAGCGTTATGGAAGCACACTGCTGCAGTGTGTTACTACTAAACGCACATGTTACCAGGTACAGGGAAACATACTTTTCATTGCCTGTATGCTTTACTGTACCTACTGTATGCAATGGTAATGCAGCATAAATGTGCGTTAACACCTTTTTTGCATTGTGTTGTAATGCAGCATTGTGACTTTAACATTGCATCACAATACAACATCTCACTGTGAATGTAGCCTGAATGTTAGAAGAAAGAAAAACAGTTCTGTATATTAAAAAAACAGGCTCTGGGGTGTTCTTGTAACTGGCCTAGTAGTGCACCCGACATGCTGCAGGACACGTGTAACACATGCAATTCATGTTTTCTCCTGAGTTTTCTCCTAGGAGAACATTTTTCATCTTCCATTAATATAACTTTTCAGCACTTTGTAATTAAAAAAGTACCAATTAGCAGGGCCGGAATTGTACTCTTTACCGCCCAAGGCCACTATCACCAACCGCCCCCTTTGCTATAGGTAATGAGATGTAGTGATGCTCATCCGTAATCCGGATATCCGGGTTAACCCGGATATCCGACCATTTTTACGCTATCCGGATCAGATTCCGGATCCCGGATAGCTATAGAAATCCGCATAGCTATCTGCGGATAGTTTGATGCTTGACCCGGATATCCGCGGATACCCGAATCCGAAATACTGTAACTAAGGTGATGACGTCCTGGAGCCAATCAGAGGGCTCCCAGCAGATGCCCTAGCAACCAATCACAGAAAGGAACATTGGCCAGCCCAACTGTATAATAAGGAGGGCTGCCATGATGAGACAGATCTGGCTTGCTGAATGCTTCCTGAGAGACATGCTGCAGTGCTGGTGGCCTACAAAGGGTTGTACACAGTTATAAACCTAAAGCTGTTCATTGATTAACCCCCTCACTACTCGAGTCTATAGTAATCGTTATTTAGCTTGATTGATTATCTCATAATGTGACAGTTAGAGTGTGTGCTGTACAGCTGCAGTGCTGTTGCTGCGCCAAGGGCTTTACACAGTGATAAGCTCAGTGATTTTTTTTCCCCTTCACTATCACTACACTATTGTTAATTCATTAATGTGTTAGTGTGCACTAGTGTCTTCTCCTCTGCTGTCTGACTGTCACTTTTCACGTGTCTCTTCGCACGTGGCATGTGTCACTTGGCACATGTTACTTGGCACGTGGCACTTGGCACGTGTCACATGGCACTTGGCAAGTGCCACGTGACACGTGCCAAGTGCCACATGCCACGACCGGCAGGCTCCTGGCATACGTTACACCTGCTGCATTGCCCTGCTCCTGCTGCCTGTGCAGCTCCCACCACCAGGCCAGGGTGCCACAGGCCACTGATACCACCTAAATTTAATCCAAAACACAATTGCTGCATAATTTTTGGAGGTGTCTTGGCTGAAAACTGTCATGTCCCAGTTGTGCGGTTGGACTTTGGACACAATGAGGGCTGCACGACCGCTGACTGGAACCTAGGCCTAATGTAAATTGACAGCCATTTTTTTTTAAGTTCCCACATCATCAATTAGTGTTCCCCTTTGCAAAATAATGATGATACATGCTGCATTTATCCTAAAAACATCTTTTAAAGCTATTTAAAGGGAACTTCCGTTTTTTCTATCCAGATATCCGAATAGCCCGGATATCCACGGATAATGCAACCGGATAACAATAACAATAACAATAACAATAATATTTATATAGCGCTTTTCTCCCTGGGGACTCAAAGCGCTGTGACCCTGCATTATGCAGTCTCAAAGGCTAAGGAAAAGAGGTGAGTTTTTAGCCTTTTTTAAAGCTGTCCAGAGAAGGAGCCTCTCGTACTGATTGTGGAAGTGAGTTCCATAGAGTAGGGGCTGCATAGGAAAAGGCCCGAGCACCAAATGTTAAGTGTATCCTGGGAATAACCAGCTTCATCTTGTTGGCAGAGCGGAGGGTGCGTGGAGGGGCATAAAGTTCCAATAGATCCGCTATGTATTTGGGTCCCATGTGGTGTAGAGCCTTGAATGTCAGCAGGCAGATCTTAAAATTGATTCTCCATTTTACTGGCAACCAGTGAAGAGTTTGCAGTACTGGGGTGATGTGTGAGCTGCGGGGGGAATTGGCTAGGAGTCTGGCTGCAGCATTCTGTACTAGCTGTAAGGGGCGCAGAACCTTATCTGTAGATCCGATTAACAGGGCGTTGCAGTAGTCTAGGCGGGAGGATACAAATGCGTGAACCAGGGCAGGTAGGTCTTCAGCTGGGATAAGGTGTTTGATTTTCGCTATATTTCTTAGATGGAAGAAGGAAGACTTGACGACAGCTGATACCTGCTGTCTGAGTTTTAGATTTCCATCCAGGATCACCCCAAGGTTTCGCACAGAGTCTTTATACTGTACAGTATCTCCCCCAATTGCTAGTTTGAGGTGGTGAGCGTTTTGAACTTTATCCATCATGTGTGGACCACCTACCACCAACACCTCTGTTTTGTCAGAGTTCAGCCTCAGCCAGCTGGTGTTCATCCAATTTTGTAAATCCACTAGACACGCATTTATAGATGCTGATGGGTCTTGGGTGCCAGGCTTGAAGGACAGATACAGTTGTGTGTCATCTGCATAACAATGGTATCCTAAACCATAGTTCTGGATTATTTTGCCCAGTGGGAGCATGTAGACTGCAAAGAGTAATGGTGATAGTACAGAACCCTGTGGAACTCCATAGGCAAGTGGCACTGGATTTGAGTAGTGTGTGCCCAGACATACTTGCTGTGTCCTGCCAGATAGGAAGGTCTGAAACCAGCTAAGAACAGTACCCCTTAGGCCACAGTAATTCTTCAGTCGCTGGATTAGTATTTCATGATCCACAGTATCAAATGCTGCTGACAAGTCAAGAAGAATCAGAATTGAGCAATCACCCTTGTCGCTTGCAGTAAGTAGATCATTCATTACTCGGACTAATGCTGTTTCAGTGCTGTGCCTTTTCCTGAATCCTGACTGAAAAGTATCAAAGATGTTGTTATCTGTAAGCCTGGCTTCTAGCTGGTTGGCGACTGCTTTCTCGATAACTTTTGATAGGAATGGTAAGTTTGCCACAGGTCTGTAGTTGGTTCAGGATCTAGTGATGGTTTCTTCAGGAGGGGTTTTATGATTGCTTTCTTTAGTTCTTCTGGGAAAAGTCCACTTTGCAAGGAGCACTGAGTGATTTTGTGAAGTGCTGGCCTGAACAGCGCTGGGCACTGCATTAAGGATCCAGTTGGATCCAGGTCGCAGGTAGTGGGGCGGAGACTTTGAATGAGAATTCCAAAATCTTCTACACTCAGAGTGTCAAAGACTTGCCATGGTGGTACGGTAGTAGGTATATGCAACGTCCAGTGGTCAATTGATGTTGTTGGTGTAATGCTGGCACGGATGGTCGACACCTTGTTTGTGAAGAAGGCAGAGAATTCCTCACACCTTTCCCTGGAGTATGTGGTTGGGGCTTTTAGGCAGGAAGGATTGCAGAGTGATTCCACTGTGTGGAAGAGTTGAGCAGCTCTGTTGTTGGCTGTAGATATTTTGTGCGAGATAAAGTCTGATTTTTTCTTGGTTATTGCTTGTTGGTATTGTCTGAGGTGTTGAATTAGGCTAGATTTGTGCTGCTCGTTCACGCGGATATCGAAAAGGCTGGATTCGGATATCCCAACCGGACTCGGATATCTAGGTATCCGGATCCGGATCAATTCGGATTTTAAAAAACACTATCCAAGCAACACTAATGAGATGACCCCTCCCCCCTTCCCTCTAGTTTAGGTAGCCAGATGGCTCCCTTAATCCCTTATTTTCCCACCCACTTTCAGTATAGGTAGGCAGCTCACCTTCACACCGCAGCAGCCATCAGTGTCACTCATTTCTCCACTCATTTCCAGTGCAAAAGCTTCCTCTTACTTTCCATCTCCAATGCTGCCCAAGTCCATAGCCACCAGCCAAAATGCAAGCATGCACAGAGAGCAAGGTGGCCGTTGCACAGGCAGCTAGCAGCAGAGTACCACGGTCAGGCGCTCGCCTGATCTCCCTGCATTGCAGCATTTGCAAGCTTGCACGAGTTTAGCCTGCTGCTTTGGTGCCCTTGCTCCTATGGTGCCCTAGGCCATGGCCTAGGTGGCCTTGCCCTAAATTCTGCCCTGCCGATTAGTAGGTGAAATAGCAATGCCAAAATTATTTTGAGTATTTTCCTTCTTGCTGGTGGTTTAAAGGGTACTAGCTGACCCGCGGCGTAGCATACGCCACATAAGAGGGTAGAGGGCAGGAAGGGGGTATTGGGCACAGCGGCGGGAAGGGGGGTTGGACCCCCCCTCAACTGTGTCCCCCATGTGTGCTCTACCTCCAGATTAAGCTCAGCAGGAACCCCCCCCCCTCACCTGGGTCCCCCATGTGCACTCCCCCTCCAGCTTAAGCTCAGCAGGAACCCCCCCCCCTCACCTGGGTCCCCCATGTGCGCTCCCCCTCCTGCTTAAGCACAGTAGCAGCCGCTACAATTAGTAAGGGGCAGGGCCGGCCCGCTCATGACGCGGGGTGAAACTTTTGCCTCAGGCGGCACATTTCTAGGGGTGGCATCCGCCCGTCGGTGGGTGCGGGGAGCCGGCCGCAGAGCTGGAGGGGTAGCGGGCAGGACAGGGGTATTGGGCCTAACGGCGGGGAGGGGGGGTAGGACCCCCCTCCCTAGCCTGGGTCCCCCGATCTGCGCTCCCCTCCAGCCTAAAATAGATCAGAAGCAGCCGCTACTCGTAAGAGGCAGTGGGCGGGGAGGACTCACCACTTCCTCGATCCAGCGTGCGCTCCACTGACATCACTTCCTGCAATGCCGCCCACTGTATTGTAAGTGGACGGTGTTGCAGGAAGTGACGTCAGTGGAGCGCATGCTGGATCGAGGAAGTGGTGAGTCCTCCCCGCCCACTGCCTCTTACGAGTAGCGGCTGCCTCTGATCTATTTAAGGCTTGAGGGGAGCGCAGATCGGGGGACCCAGGCGAGGGAAGGGGGGGGTCCGACCCCCCCACCCCCGGCGGCGGCGGCGGCGGCGGCGGCGGCGGTAGCGGCAGCAGCAGCAATAATTTTTTCAAAATTTGCCTCAGGCGGCAAAAAGTCTAGGGCCGGCCCTGGTAAGGGGCAGCGGGCAGGGATGACTCACCTCTTCTGTGTTCCATCGTGCGTTCCACTGTCGTCACTTCCTGCAATGCCGCACACTGTATTAATGTAATTTGCCTTTTTAAAACAGAAAGAAATCTGCAATAATTCAGCTATAAGTGAACATTTGTGGTTACCCACAATGCACTGTTACTAAGTATGCAAATTACCCCTTTTCCCCCTTGGTAAGCCAAGCAAGCATCCAGAGCTGCTGGTGTATAGCAAGCATATACCTTTAAATTTGACACAGTCATATCAAACCCACATGTTGACAGCCTGTTTCAGACTTTTGGTCCTCATCAGTACATGGCAGGGATTGATATGGCTGTATGAGATAGGGCTTGGACCAGTACAACAGAGTAACCAAGCAGCTCAGGGTGACCCAAACCACTCGGAATGTATAGGGGGATAAAAGGGACCAAAAAGACCTCCTACTAAAAAAAGCAAAGCTTGGTGTAATTTGCCTTCCTAAAACAGAAGGAAATATGCAATAATTCAGCTATAAGTGAACATTTGTGGTTGCCCACAATGCACTGCTACTAAATATGCAAATAATTCCTTTTCACCCTTAGCAAGCCAAGCAAGCATCCAGAGCTGCTGGTGTATAGCAAGCATATAGCTTTAAATTTGACACAGTCATATCAAACCCACATGTAGACAGCCTGTTTCAGACTTTTGGTCCTCATCAGTACATGGCAGGGATTGATATGGCTGTATAAGATACGGCTTTGACCAGTACAACAGAGTAACCCAAACCACTTGGAATATATAGATGGATAAAAGGGACCAAAAAGACCTTCTACTAAAAAAAAAAATCAAAGCTTGGTGTAATTTGCCTTCTTAAAACAGAAGAAAATCTGCAATAATTCAGCTATAAGTGAACATTGTAATTACCTACAATGCACCACTACTAAATATGCAAATTATTCCTTTTCACCCTTGGTAAGTCAAACATGCCTATAGCTTTAAGTTTTACACAGTTATATCAACCCCACATGTGACAGCCTATTTCAGACATTTGGTCCTCATCAGTACATAGCAGGGATTGATAAGACTGTATGAGATAGGGCTTGGACCAGTACAACAGAGTAATCAAGCAGCTCAGGGTGACCCAAACTACTAAGAATGTATAGGAGGATAAAAAAAAGAGACCAAAAAGCCCTCCTACTAAAAAAAAAGCAAATCTGCAATAATTCAGCTATAAGTGAACATTTGTGGTTACCCACAATGCACTGCTACTGAATATGCAAATTATCCCTCTTTGCCCTTGGTTTGATACTACTTCTTCTTCTTGCTTGGACCAGCCCCTTCTTCTTGCTTGGACCGGCCCTGGGGGCAGGGCGCTACTTCTTCTTCTTGCTTGAAGGTTGAGGCACTTACTCTATTATAAATATAGATTTTATGGCAAAGTGTGAAAATATCACCAATAAAAAAACTCGGGACAAAAAGTGAATTGCATGTGGGCCAAGGAGTCATAGGTAATCTTGTCTAAAGAGCTAAGGTGCCCACACACGTACAATTACTGTCACGCACAGAGATCAGGACTCGATCCCTTGGGCAACAGTTCAAGGCTGAGTTCTGTACAGAAGTGTTGCTTAGCTAGATGCTTCTGTTGCTATGGAGGGGGAGGAGGGACATTGGCGGGGTGCACAGCAGATTGGTAGAGGGTAGGGAGGAGAGCAATGCAGCCTGCACTGAGCCGGCACCCAGCCAAGATGTCCTGACACACTGGATGCATCAAGGCCGCCATTCACAAACTATCTTCTCAGCAGGCATTATCCTGACTGCTGACCTCTGCTGAGAACCCTTTAATGGGCTCTATTCTCAAAGACTTCCCGCATGCGGTAAAGTACATGCGGGAAGTTTGCACCCAAAATACCGGCAAGTTGGGATTCTCAAAATGTTCCGCATGTTTTTTCCGCATGCGGAAAAAGTGTGATAAAAGTGCGGGATTCATGCGGTAAAATTTCCGCAAAAGTCGGTATTTTCCGCAATAAAAGATCAATTCTCAAAGATGTTCAGGCGCATCATTTCTTCGTTAATTACCGAATTTTTATCACCTACAAGTAGTAGGTGATATATTCCGCATCCCATTGACTTTAATGAAGTGTGGAGGCTTAAGGGCTGTGCTTGGTGGACTTTAACTTTTTTTTTTTAAACACTTTTTCATGCGACCTTTTTACCGCATGATTCCCGCATGAATAATGGCTGTTTCCGCATCTTTTTTCCCGCATGCGGAAAACATGCGGAAAATATTAGTGAATGTGGAAAAAATGCGGAGTTTACCGCTGGCGGGAATATAGCGGTAACATTTTGCGGAAAATTTGGCTCTTTGAGAATAGAGCCCATTGTGTCTATGAGGCCTTAGTGTGCTTCCGTGAAAAGTAGTGCAATTTCAATTTAGTGAAGCGTATGCAGATTTTGTAGCTGTGTGCAAATTCAAAATTGATATTGAATTGATCTATAACAATAAATTAAAAAAGGTACCTAACCCACAACTGGCCCTGCAGGGTCAGGAGATACATTCGCCAACCAAAAAGACCAGATCCAGTCACATGTTTGTGGGCAATAGCCACACTGCACCTTCCTGTAGACCTCAGAATGAATGTACAGGCTGAAAATGAGGAGTGCCAGCCTATGCATTCATACTGAGGTACAGCATGGTGCAGTGTCACATTTGCTTGGCACACTTGTCTCTTATGCTGTGAGGGTCTATTGTGGCATCTTTGCATTGGCCCTTTGATTAGAGATTCTTTGTTTAGTAAAATCCTGATGAAGGGTAGACAATGACCTGAAACAGACTAGTGTTGTTGTCTGAACAATCAGGCAAAAAAAGTGTACAATTTCTCTCATCAAAATTGTCACACTGTATGATCTCTTGTGAAACGATCGACTCCTTGTCTCTGAAGAGTTATCGTTTTTGACAATAATTATTATCTGGAACTTTTGTCATTTTTTATATAATAAAGTTGGATACTAATATTTTTGGGTGGTTTCTACAAATATTTATCCTCCTAAATTTACACGAGTACAGCAGTAATGTTTATTATTAGTAACTGTGAGCCCCCCCCCTCTGGTTTAGTAGCATTAAGAACAGACCTCCTTAGTCGGTATAGGTAGTTTAAGGAAATCCCTCAGAACCTCCTCCCAGTCCTCATCAGTCAGATCAGGGACATCCTCCTCCCCCCACCTGAGGTGTGCCTAGCAAATTAACAATGAGGATTTTTTATCCAACGTATGACATTCCAGAGTCAATGCACCATTACAAAACAAAGAACCATAACTGTGATGTAATTATAAATAAGAGAAAAAAAACAATGTGGAAAGTTGTACTTCCACTTCAATTCATCAAATGTCATCAGCTGACAATGCTCCACAATATGCCATAAGAATAATTCCATACAGAGATCTTATAACTGGGTCTGAAATACATAAAAAGAAATACATGTGGATTATTCCACAGTGACATGTATGGATTGGAGACTATGAGATGCTTATAAGTGACTAGCCAACCCGCAGCGTAGCATACGCCACATAAGAGGGTAGAGGGCAGGAAGGGGGTATTGGGCACAGCGGCGGGGAGGGGGGTTGAACCCCCCTCAATTGGGTCCCCCATGTGTGCTCTACCTCCAGCTTAAGCTCAGCAGGAACCCCATCCCCCCTCACCTGGGTCCCCCATGTGCGCTCCCCCTCCTGCTTAAGCACAGTAGCAGCCGCCACTATTAGTAAGAGGCAGCGGGCGGGGATGACTCACCTCTTCCGTGTTCCATCGTGCGTTCCACTGTAGTCACTTCCTGCAATTGCCGCACACTGTATTGGTGTAATTTGCCTTCTTAAAAACAGAAAAATCTGCAATAATTCAGCTATAAGTGAACATTTGTGGTTACCCACAATGCACTTCTACTAAAAATGCAAATTACCCCTTTTCCCCCTTGGTAAGCCAAGCAAGCATCCAGAGCCGCTGGTGTATAGCAAGCATATAGCTTTAAGTTTTACACAGTCATACCAAACCCACATGTAGACAACCTATTTCAGACTTTTGGTCCTCATCAGTACATGGCAGGGATTGATATGGCTGTATGAGATAGAGCTTGGACCAGTACAACAGAGTAACCAAGCAGCTCAGGGTGACCCAAACCACTCGGAATGTATAGGGGGATAAAAGGGACCAAAAAGACATCTATCTATATATATAATAGAGTAAGTGCCTCAACCTTCAAACAAGAAGAAGAAGTAGCGCCCTGCCCCCAGGGCCGGTCCAAGCAAGAAGAAGGGGCTGGTCCAAGCAAGAAGAAGAAGTAGTGTCATATCAAACCAAGGGCAAAGAGGGATAATTTGCATATTCAGTAGCAGTGCATTGTGGGTAACCACGAATGTTCACTTATAGCTGAATTATTGCAGATTTGCTTCTGTTTTAAGAAGGAAAATTACACCAAGCTTTGCTTCTTTTTAGTAGAAGGGCTTTTTGGTCTCCTTTATCCTCCTATACACATTTCGAGTGGTTTGGGTCACCCTGAGCTGCTTGGTTACTCTGTTGTACTGGTCCAAGCCCTATCTCATACAGCCATATCAATCCCTGCTATGTACTGATGAGGACCAACAGTCTGAAACAGGCTGTCACATGTGGGTTTGATATGACTATGCAAAATTTAAAGCTATAGAGCTTGATTCGTAAAGCGGTGTACTGTAAACAGTTTAGCACGTGAAGTGCTGTTTGTGGACTTTTGTGCGCGCAAAGTGCTGTGATTTGCACTATTGCGGTCTTTTGCGTGCGCAAGTTGCTGCGATTTGTGCGATTGTGGACTTATGCGCGCGCAAAAGACCACGATCGCGCAAATTGCGGCACTTTGCGCATGCAAAAGTCTGCGAACTGCACTTCACGTGCTAACCGTTTAGCAGTTAGCACACCCGTGCTTAACAGTTTGCACCGCTTTGTGAATCAGGCCCATAGGCTTGCTTGACTTACCAAGGGTGAAACGGAATAATTTGCATATTTAGTAGCGGTGCATTGTGGGTAACCACAAATGTTCACTTATAGCTGAATTATTGCAGATTTGCTTCTGTTTTAAGAAGGCAAATTACACCAAGCTTTGCTTTTTTTAGTCTCTTTTATCCTCCTATATACATTCTTAGTAGTTTGGGTCACCCTGAGCTGCTTGGTTACTGTATTGTACTGGTCCAAGCCCTATCTCATACAGTCTTATCAATCCCTGCCAAGAACTGATGAGGGCTGAAAGTCTGAAATAGGCTGTCACATGTGGGTGTGATATGATTGTATAAAATGAAAAGCAGTAAGGCCTGATTCACAAAACAGTGCAAACTGTTTAGCATGGGTGTGCTAAACAATTGGCACGTGAAGTGCCGCGATTCACGCGGTCTTTTGCGTGCGCAATTTGCCGCGAGTCGCACGATTGCGGAGTTTTGCGCGCACAAAGTGCTGCGATTCGCGGTAAATTGCGCGCGCAAAATACCGCTATCGCGCAAATCGCGACACTTTGCGCGTGCAAAAGTCTGCGAACGGCACTTCACGTGCTAACTGTTTAGCACGGGTGCACCGCTTTGTGAATCAGGCCCATAGGCTTGCTTGACTTACCAAGGATGAAAAGGAATAATTTGCATATTTAGTAGCAGTGCATTGTGGGTAACCACAAATGTTCACTTATAGCTGAATTATTGCAGATTTGCTTCTGTTTTAAGAAGCCAAATTACACCAAGCTTTGATCTTTTTAGTAGAAGGTCTTTTTGGACCCTTTTATCCTCCTATATACATTCCGAGTGGTTTGGGTCACCCTGAGCTGCTTGGTTACTCTGTTGTACTGGTCCAAGCTCTATCTCATACAGCCATATCAATCCTTGCCATTTGCAGATGAGGACCAAAAGTCTGGAACAAGCTGTCACATGTGGGTTTGATATGGCTGTGTAAACTTTAAAGCTAAAGGCTTGCTATACACCAGTGGATCTGGATGCTTGCTTGGGTTACTAAGGGTGAAAAAGAATAATAGGTATATTTAGTAGCAGTGCATTGTGGGTAACCACAAATGTTCATTTATAGCTGAATTATTGCAGATTTCTTTCTGTTTTAAGGAGGCAATTTACACCAATACAGTGGGTGGCATTGCAGGAAGTGACAGCAGTGGAACACATGCTGGAAAACGGAAGAGGTGAGGCATCCCTGCCCGCTGCCTCTTACTAATAGTGGTGGCTGCTACTGTGCTTAAGCAGGAGGGGGAGCGCACATGGGGGACCCAGGTAGGTAGGTAGGTAGGTAGGTAGGTAGGTAGGTAGGTAGGTAGGTAGGTGGGTGGGTGAGGGAGGGGGTGAGGGAGGAGGGGGGGGGGGTTCCTGCTGAGCTTAAGCTGGAGGGCGAGCACACATGGGGGACCCAGTTGAAGGGGGGTCCGACCCCCCTCCCCGCCGCTGTGCCCAATACCCCCTTCTTGCCCTCTACCCCCTTATGCGGTGTATGCTACGCTGCGGGTCGGCTAGTCTATATATATAATAGAGTAAGTGCCTCAACCTTCAAGCAAGAAGAAGAAGTAGCGCCCTGCCCCCAGGGCCGGTCCAAGCAAGAAGAAGGGGCTGGTCCAAGCAAGAAGAAGAAGTAGTGTCATATCAAACCAAAGGGCAAAGAGGGATAATTTGCATATTCAGTAGCAGTGCATTGTGGGTAACCACAAATGTTCACTTATAGCTGAATTATTGCAGATTTGCTTCTGTTTTAAGAAGGAAAATTACACCAAGCTTTGCTTTTTTTTAGTAGGAGGGCTTTTTGGTCTCTTTTATCCTCCTATACATTCTTAGTAGTTTGCGTCGCCCTGAGCTGCTTGGTTACTCTGTTGTACTGGTCCAAGCCCTATCTCATACAGCCTTATCAATCCCTGCTATGTACTGATGAAGACCAAATGTCTGAAATAGGCTGTCACATGTGGGTTTGATATGACTGTGTAAAGCTTAAAGCGATAGGCTTGCTTGGCTTGCTAAGGGTGAAATAGAATCAATTGCATATTTAGTAGTGGTGCATTGTGGGTGATTACAAATGTTCACTTATAGCTGAATTATTGCAGATTTTCTTCTGTTTTAAGAAGGCAAATTACACCAAGCTTTGATTTTTTTAGTAGAAGGTCTTTTTGGTCCCTTTTATCCACCTATACATTCTGAGTGGTTTGGGTCACCCTGAGCTGCTTGGTTACTCTGTTGTACTGGTCCAAGCCCTATCTCATACAATCATATCAATCCTTGCCATGTACAGATGAGGACCAAAAGTCTGAAACAGGCTGTCACATGTGGGTTTGATACGACTGTGTAAAATTTAATAGAGATGCAAAGTTCAGATCTTTTCAATGATTCGGATGATTCGAATCGGATCATTGAAAAGATCCAGATCTTTGATCCGAATCTCGGATCATTTTACAAGGGAAGCATTCAGGGGTGAAATAACTAGCAGGACAGGAGAAGGGGAGGGGGGTGGAGGACACACAGAGAAGGGGAGAAGATGGACAGAGGGCAGGGAGTGGACAGAGAAGGAAGGAGGGACGAGCAGAGAGCAGAAAAGTTTGTTTGCACACAATACACACATACTGCAATCATATGCTTTACATATATTTCACCTATATGTTAATCTGTATACTTTGAATGCAAACGTCGCACAGTGAAAGAAAACATTCCCCAAAGTATACCCAGAAGTGAAGTGCAGCTGTTTAGAGCAGTGCAGGAGGATCATATTGCCCTGCAATCACAGTACCTGCCCTGTCCTAGCCCATCACGCAGGCTGTAACGTAACTGAGCTGTGCCAAAAGTTTCCAATTTGTTCAATGTGCACAACTACGGAACAGACAGCCTATAATGAGCAGCACATTATAGCCAGTATGTGTGCTCTACACATATCTGGCAGTGGCACTGATATCCCCTCTCTCTCATCTACCTGTCCCTGCAAGGCTGGCTCCCCTCCAACAGAGCGATCCATCTCTGCTCTGCTTCCAGGACCCCGCTGCCCGCTGCCCGCTGAGAGGGGGCATGCCGCTCCTGGCCCCGCCCCCTTTGCGATCCGAATCACTCATTTTGATTATTCGGATGATTTGACTCACAAAAGAGATTCGGATCAAAGATCCAAATCATTCATGATCCGGACAACACTAAAATTTAAAGCTATAGGCTTGCTATACACCAGAGGTTCTGGATGCTTGCTTGGCTTATTAAGGTTGAAAAGGAATTATTTGCATATTTAGTAGCAGTGCATTGTGGGTAACCACAAATGTTCACTTATAGCTGAATTATTGTGACTGTGTAAAACTTAAAGCTATAGGCTTGCTTGACTTACCAAGCGTGAAAAGTGTTCACTTATAGCTGAATTATTGCAGATTTTCTTCTGTTTTAAGAAGGCAATTACACCAAGCTTTGATTTTTTTAGTAGAAGGTTTTTTTGGTCCCTTTTATTCTCCTATACATTCCGAGTGGTTTGGGTCACCCTGAGCTGCTTGGTTACTCTGTTGTACTGGTCCAAGCCCTATCTCATACAGCCGTATCAATCAGGCATGGGCAAACTTGGCCCTCCAGCTGTTGAGGAACTAAAAGTCCCGCAATGCATTGCAGGAGTCTGACAGCCACAGTCATGATTCATAAAGGCAAATGCATTGTGGGATTTGTAGTTCCTTACCAGCTGGAGGGCCAAGTTTGCCCATGCCTGATATCAATCCCTGCCATGTACTGATGAGGACCAAAAGTTTGAAACAGGCTGTCTACATGTGGGTTAGATATGACTGTGTAAAATTTAAAGCTATATGCTTGCTTGGCTTACCAAGGGGAAAAGGGGTAATTTACATATTTAGTAGCAGTGTATTATGGGTAACCACAAATGTTCACTTATAGCTGAATTATTGCAGATTTCCTTCTGTTTTAAAAAGGCAAATTACACCAATACAGTGTGCGGCATTGCAGGAAGTGATGACTGTGGAACGCACGATGGAACACGGAAGAGGTGAGTCATCCCCGCCCGCTGCCTCTTACTAATAGTGGCGGCTGCTCCTGTGCTTAAGCAGGAGGGGGAGCGCACATGGGGGACCCAGGTGAGGGGGGGAGTTCCTGCTGAGCTTAAGCTGGAGGTAGAGCACACATGGGGAACCCAGTTGAGGGGGATCCAACCCCCTCCCCGCTGCTGTGCCCAATATCCCCTTCCTGCCCTCTACCCTCTTATGTGGCGTATGCTACGCCGCGGGTCGGCTAGTATATATATAATAGAGTAAGTGCCTCAACCTTCAAACCAAAAGAAAAAGTAGCGCCCTGCCCCCAGGGCCGGTCCAAGCAAGAAGAAGGGGCTGGTCCAAGCAAGAAGAAGAAGTAGTGTCATATCAAACCAAGGGCAAAGAGGGATAATTTGCATATTCAGTAGCAGTGCATTGTGGGTAACCACAAATGTTCACTTATAGCTGAATTATTGCAGATTTGCTTCTGTTTTAAGAAGGAAAATTACACCAAGCTTTGCTTTTTTTTTTAGTAGGAGGGCTTTTTGGTCTCCTTTATCCTCCTATACACATTCCGAGTGGTTTGGGTCACCCTGAGCTGCTTGGTTACTCTGTTGTACTGGTCCAAGCCCTATCTCATACAGCCATATCAATCCCTGCTATGTACTGATGAGGTCCAAAAGTCTGAAACAGGCTGTCACATGTGGGTTTGATATGACTATGCAAAATTTAAAGCTATAGAGCTTGATTCACAAAGCGGTGCACTGCAAACTGTTTAGTATGTGAAGTGCCATTTGTGGACTTTTGTGCGCGCAAAGTGCCGTGATTTGCACTATTGCGGTCTTTTGCATGCGCAATTTGCTGCAAATTGTGCGATCGTGGACTTTTGCGCGCGCAAAAGACCGTGATCGCGCAAATCGCGGCACTTTTGCGCGTGCTAAAGTCTGCGAACGGCACTTCACGTGCTAACTGTTTAGCAGTTAGCACACCCGTGCTTAACAGTTTGCACCGCTTTGTGAATCAGGCCCATAGGCTTGCTTGACTTACCAAGGGTGAAAAGGAATAATTTGCATATTTAGTAGCGGTGCATTGTGGGTAACCACAAATGTTCACTTATAGCTGAATTATTGCAGATTTGCTTCTGTTTTAAGAAGGAAAATTACACCAAGCTTTGCTTTTTTTAGTAGGAGGGCTTTTTGGTCTCTTTTATCCTCCTATATACATTCTTAGTAGTTTGGGTCACCCTGAGCTGCTTGGTTAAAGAACCCAGATGTGGCACCGGAAGGGGAGCCGCCAGACAGGACAGGTAACGGTGGGCAACGCCCCCACCACAGTAATGGTCTTACTCTTCCCACAGCAGTAACGATGGCAGGACTCAACATTCTTTCCATCAACGTGAGAAGTGTCAAAGACACGTCGAGGAGACATACAGCCCTGGCATTCCTTGACAGGCAACAGGGTAATGTATTCTTCTTGCAGGAATGTGCACTGCCCTCTGGTCGGGAGGTGGCGACTGCAAGTCTGCAGGGGTAGCCATTCTGATCAGGGGTCAGGCGTTCATGGTTGACACTGTGCAGGAGCTCGTCTGCGGCCGACTTCTGGTCGTAGACGGCTCGTGGGCAGGAGAGCCGGTTAGGTTCATCAACGTGTACGCCCCACCTGGAAAGAATGAGCGGCTGGAACTTTTCCAGACCCTGAGACCGCACCTCGCCACATCCAGACCAGTAGTGTTGGCCGGTGATTTCAACTGCCCAGTGGAAGAGGGAGGACGTAGCTCCAACGCGACAGCCGAGCTCGATGTCACCTCCCGCCTGCTTGTGGAGATGGTGAGGGAGGCATCTCTGAGAGACGCAGTGGGTTCTATTGGGCCGGGAGCCGTGAATTACTCATGGTGTCGGCCTGATGGCTTGGTGTGCTCGAGGATTGACTTCATCTTCACCTCCCGAGCAGTGAGGCATAGCAGTCACTCCATGATCCCCTGTTTCTTCTCTGACCATAGAGCAGTGCACTTACAGGCAATCCTAGGCGACGGGTTTCCCCCTGGACCAGGTTCCTGGAAGCTGAACTGTAAACTGCTGGAAAATGAGGAGCTTATGGGGGAGCTAGGAGAGGCCTATGTCTCCTGGCGAGGTGACAAAGACAGGTTCGACAGCGCTGGACAGTGGTGGGAATTCACCAAGGTAAGGCTCCGCAGTTTCTTCCAGGAGAAGGGACGTCAACAGGAGAGCGAGCGGAAGAAGGATCTCAGGAGGCTGCAGCGCCAGCTGCAATCCCTGCAGGACCTCTACCACTGTGGCTGGGAGGTTAGGCAAGACCTGGAAGAGACCAAGAAATGTCTGAAAAGTCATTTTGAGGAGGAAGCCAGGCGCATAGTCTTCCGATCCAAGGTGGAGAATCTGGAGAAAGGTGAGAAATGTAATTCATTCTTTTTCAGGAAACTCCACTCAGGCCACACACCCCTGGTTGAGCTGAGGGACGAGTCTGGGGCTATGAGGAAGGGGAAGGAGGCTGTGATGGACGTGGTCACCAACTACTACTCTAGCCTCTACTCCCACAAAGCCACGGACAACGAAGCCACCGAAAGATTCCTCGCAGGAATCACTAAAACGGTGGACGAGGAAGGTAAGTCCTCAGCAAACGCACCCCTGACATTGGAGGAACTTCATGCCGCAGCCACATCTTTCAGCTCAGGTAAGACCCCAGGCAGTGACGGCCTCCCCGCAGAGTTCTATGTGGCAATGTGGGATCTGGTAGGCACGGACCTGTTGGAGCTATATGAAGAGATGGCAGTGGAAGGTAAGTTACCCCCTTCTCTCAGGGAGGGAATGGTCACGATTCTGTACAAGCAGAAGGGAGAGAGGTGCGACCTCAAAAATTGGAGGCCCATCTCCCTCCTTAATGTGGACTACAAGATCCTGACCAAGGTGTTGGCCAACCGGCTAAAGAAGGTTATTGGGCAGATCATCCACCCGGACCAGACATGTGGAATCCCCGGCCGCAGGATCGCTGACAGCCTGGCCCTGGTAAGAGACACGATCCAGTTCATCAAAGACCGCAATGTCCGCGCTGCACTGGTAAGTCTGGACCAGGAGAAGGCTTTCGACAGGGTTTCCCATGAGTTCCTCTGCAAGGCACTCAACAGGTTTGGTATCGGAGAAATGTTCTGCAAATATGTTAACCTTTTGTACGCAGGAATCCATTCCACGGTGCTGGTTGAACGGCTGGAAGACAGAAGCCTTCCCGATCCTCTCGGGGGTCAGGCAGGGCTGTCCTCTCTCCCCTCTTCTTTTTGTCTGTTGTATAGAGCTTTTCGCCGAGTGCATCAGACGGAACCCTGACATCAGAGGGATCACCGCCCCAGGGATGGAGAAACGAGAGGTCAAGTGTTCGCTATACATGGATGATGTGACGGTATTCTGCACAGATGAGCGGTCTATCTCGGCACTAGCCCATACCTGCGAAGACTTTGGCCGAGCCTCAGGTGCAAAGGTCAACTGCGGTAAGTCTGAAGCTATTCTTTTCAGGGAGTGGCACAAGCCAGACTGCATCAAGATCCTGGGAGTCTGGTTTGGGGCAGAAGGAGCTGCCCAGAAGTCTTGGGAGGAGAGACTGGCCAAGATGCACCAAAAGATCGGACTCTGGAGCCTCAGAAGACTTACCATCGAGGGGAAAACACTGGTGCTGCGGAACGGGATCCTCCCAGTGCTGCAGTACCTGGCCCAGGCCTGGCCACCAAGGGCGAAGACATGCAAGGTCATCACCAGGGCAGTTTTCCACTTCATCTGGGGATCCAAGATGGACAGAGTGAAGCGGGCGGTTATGTACAAGGAGCACCACAAGGGGGGCAAGGGCGTGCCCGACATCCCTACGATGCTGTGGGTCTTCTTTGTGTGTAACTGCATCCGCAGAACTATCACAGACTATGCACAGGGCTCCGCAGGCAACTCCATGTCTCGCTTCTTCCTGCTCCCCCTTTGGAGGTCGTTAAGGTGGGACAAGTGGGACAGCTCCATCCCCTACAACTGGGACACTCCTTGGTTCTACTTGGAAGCCTCCAAGTTCATCAAAGAGCAGCGACTGGAGGAGATCAAACCGGGCCTGTGGAAACCAAAGATGGTCTACAAGACTATTAGAGCCAGAGACAGTATGGAATCCATCCCAGGGCTACCAGACAGCACCTCCAGGTATGTATAGAAGAATGTGGCATCCAGGAAACTTACCAACCAACACAAGGACCTGTCCTGGATGGCCATCCGAGGGGGACTGCCCCTTAGGACCTTCATGCATTCCAGGAACCTGTGCAGATACAGACACTGCCCCTTGTGCGTAGTCCAGGAAGAAACATCGCTGCACATTTTCTGGGACTGCCTGTATGCACAGAGGCTGCTGGACGCCTTGGGACAAGAACTGTCGGGTGTTATCCCAAGAGAAGCTATTACCCACTGCGCAGTGATGTATGGACTTTTCGACGGAGATCACTCAGAAGGGAAGATCGAGGAAGCTTGGCGCATCATGTGCTGCTTTAAGGACGCCATGTGGTGCGCCAGGAACAAGTTTGTACGACGGAGGGAAATGATGTCCAAAGAGGATGGTCGCAGACTGATCCACAGCCTGCTCAGAGACTATAGCCTCATGGACTCTCTGGAGGAACCGGACGACGACTGATCTTCACAGATTTGTCCTGTCCCCCCTCCTCTCTCCTTCATGTGTGTTAACCCTCAATAAAGCCTCAGGTACACCCTTACCCTACCCTCCCTTCCCCCTTTTCCCCTACCCCACCTGTCGCTTGTTGATGGTAAGTATTGGTTAAGCTGTGGCACCTCGGAGGACGTGCGGATCATGGCACTTGCTGTGCACCGCACGTCAGACAAGGGGCCACAGAGAAAGTAAGCATGAGCCGGCAGGGGCATGCGAGAAGGACGGCTAAAGGCACCTTGCCCACGGTCGTCCTTGTGCATCTCCCTCCCGGTAGACACTTAGTCCATGAACCCAGTTGGCAACAACTGGGGCAGGGGGGCCCTCTCATGCCTTCGGGAAATGAGAGGCCCCAAGTGGTCCCCGAGCCTCTGGCGAGGGGATAAGGGTTCCACTCCTCTCCGAACCTCGGTTCGGGGGGAAGGGAACCCTTGGGTCCTTCCCTTTGAGAAGGACCCAGAGGGCGCCGCATGCCCGGTTTTGTGGCAGTGTTATAATGGCACTGTCATTTTTCCCGGGTAGGCGGCTTTAAGCCCTAGCATTCAGGGCCCCTGCCGAAAGGCGGGAGCCAAGGAAGCACAAAAAAAAAAAAAAGGCTGTCTCATGTGGGTGTGATATGATTGTATAAAATGAAAAGCTGTAGGGCCTGATTCACAAAGCAGTGCAAACTGTTTAGTATGGGTGTGCTAAACAATTAGCACGTGAAATGCCGCAATTCACGCGGTCTTTTGCGTGCACAATTTGCCGCGAGTCGCACGATTGCGGAGTTTTGCGCGCACAAAGTGCTGCGATTCGCGGTAAATTGCGCGCGCAAAATCGCGGCACTTTGCGCGTGCAAAAGTCTGCGAACGGCACTTCACGTGCTAACTGTTTAGCACGGGTGCACCGCTTTGTGAATCAGGCCCATAGGCTTGCTTGACTTACCAAGGATGAAAAGGAATTATTTGCATATTTAGTAGCAGTGCATTGTGGGTAACCACAAATGTTCACTTATAGCTGAATTATTGCAGATTTGCTTCTGTTTTAAGAAGCCAAATTACACCAAGCTTTGATTTTTTTAGTAGAAGGTCTTTTTGGACCCTTTTATCTTCCTATATAAATTCCGAATGGTTTGGGTCACCCTGAGCTGTTTGGTTACTCTGTTGTACTGGTCCAAGCTCTATCTCATACAGCCATGTAAATCCTTGCCATGTGCAGATGAGGACCAAAAGTCTGGAACAGGCTGTCACATGTGGGTTTGATATGGCTGTGTAAAATTTAAAGCTAAAGGCTTGCTATATACCAGTGGATCTGGATGCTTGCTTGGGTTACTAAGGGTGAAAAAGAATAATTGGCATATTTAGTAGCAGTGCATTGTGGGTAACCACAAATGTTCATTTATAGCTGAATTATTGCAGATTTCTTTCTGTTTTAAGAAGGCAAATTACACCAATACAGTGGGTGGCATTGCAGGAAGTGACAGCAGTGGAACACACGCTGGAAAACGGAAGAGGTGAGGCATCCCCTCCCGCTGCCTCTTACTAATAGTGGCGGCTGCTACTGTGCTTAAGCAGGAGGGGGAGCGCACATGGGGGACCCAGGTAGGTAGGTAGGTAGGTAGGTAGGTAGGTAGGTAGGTAGGTAGGTAGGTAGGTAGGTAGGTAGGTAGGTAGGTAGGTAGGTAGGTAGGTAGGTAGGTAGGTAGGTAGGTAGGTAGGTAGGTAGGTAGGTAGGTAGGTAGGTAGGTAGGTAGGTAGGTAGGTGAGGGAGGGAGGGGGTCCTGCTGAGCTTAAGCTGGAAGGCGAACACATATGGGGGACCTAGATGAGGGGGGGGTCCGACCCCCCTCCCCGCTGCTGTGCCCAATACCCCCTTCCTGCCCTCTACCCCCTTATGCGGCGTATGCTACGCTGCGGGTCGGCTAGTTCTACTATAAAAAGCAAAGCTTGGTGTACTTTGCCTTCCTAAAACAGAAGGAAATATGCAATAATTCAGCTATAAGTGAACATTTGTGGTTACCCACAATGCACTGCTACTAAATATGCAAATAATTCCTTTTCAACCTTAGTAAGCCAAGCAAGCATCCTGAGCCACTGGTGTATAGCAAGTATATAGCTTTACATTTTACACAGCCATATCAAACCCACATGTGACAGCCTGTTTCAGACTTTTGGACCTCATCTGTACATGGCAAGGATTGATAGGGCTGTATGAGATAGGGCTTGGACCAGTACAACAGAGTAACCAAGCAGCTCAGGGTGACCCAAACCACTCAGAATGCATAGGGGGATAAAAGAGACCAAAAAGACATTCTACTAAAAAAAAGCAAAGCTTGGTGTAATTGTCCTTCTTAAAACAGAAGCAAATCTGCAATAATTCAGCTATAAGTGAACATTTGTGGTTACCCACAATGCACTGCTACTGAATATGCAAATTATCCCTCTTTGCCCTTGGTTTGATATGACACTACTTCTTCTTCTTGCTTGGACCAGCCCCTTCTTCTTGCTTGGACCGGCCCTGGGGGCAGGGCGCTACTTCTTCTTCTTGCTTGAAGGTTGAGGCACTTACTCTATTATATATATAGATTATAATACCAGAGGAAGCTGGTTGTATCACCCCTCCCCTACCCATGTTCTTTACACATTGGTACTATGGTTCTCCTCACTGTTTCTCTGCCCAGTCCACTCCCCCATCTAATATGTGCTGGCCTGCGCCCTCCCATCACATGACTCCTCCCATCACATGACTGCATTGGTGCAGAGGTCAGGGTGGGAGTGCCTGATAGCCAGTTGGTCCCAGTTGTACCCGCAGCATAACATACAGTCTAACCTCATCATGTGCACACACGGGGGATGGCTGCACACAAATCCACATATCAATGTATTTCAATGGGCCCGCTTCCATTATATGTGAAATTTACATCCAGGGAAAATCTGGACAGCACTGCTGTTAGGGCCTATTTCCTCTATCGCAAATTCGCATGCGTTTTTCGCATGCAAATTCGCATAGCAATACAAGTGAATGGGACTGTTTCCACTTGTCAGGATTCCTTTGCGTTTTTCTGTGCAGAAAAAATTCGCATGTCAGAGCCATCAGAATTCGCATGTCGCATGCCGCTATGCGGATCGCATACAATGTATTTAATAGGAAATTCGCATGCGCATTGAAACAATGGAAAATCACACCGGCACCGCCATGGTTAAATTCGCATACATCGTCATCCATGCGAATTCGCATACGAATTCGCATGAACATTCGCATAGACCCGCATGCGGAATTCGCATCCGCATGCAAATTTTTACTGCGGCGATTCGCACCGCACAAGTGAAAATGCAGCCTAAGTGTCTGGATGCTGCATGACATTTTGCATCCATTCTCGGGATTGCGTTTTTCGCAGGGTTTCATGTGTGTTTTTGTTAATGTCAATAGAAACGAAAAAAAAAAATTGCATGCGTTTTTGCGTGATGAAACTACCATGCAAATGTGCATGCTTCTAGTGGAAATGGGCCCTAAGACAGAAAACTATCACTCAGCCAGTCATGCCACCACTGACAACACACCTGAGGGGGAACTGCGGACATTTACAGGGGTCTCAAATGTCCTATAGCTTTCAGCTTTTCAAATTGTTCTTCATTTATAGTGAAATGTATCAAAGATTTATAAATAACTAGCCGACCTGCGTTGTAGCATACGCCGCATCTTCTATCTATCTAATAGAGTACGTGCCTCAACCTTGAAGCAAGAAGAATAAGGCTGGCTTCACAGTGGGACGTTACAGGCGCACATTAGAGCAGCCTGTAACGCACCCCACCGCACAGCAATGAAAAATCAATGGGCCGTTCACAGTGCCCACGTTGCGTTACACAGTAACGCTGCACCATTACACAACGTACTGCATGCAGTACTTTGTAAGCGGCAGAGCCGCGTTAGACTGCTTGGACATGTGCAGTAATGTTGGGGAGGAGCGGAGAGCGGCCAAGCACAGGGCTAATTAATATTAACTACACTCAGTGACGTGCAGTGTTTACTTCCTGGAGCGGCCGCTCTGTGCGGCGATTGGCCAGGCGGGACCATGTGATGCCGCATGCGTCCAAGAGTGCGCATCACGGCATCACGGACGCCAGAGTGAGCTGCACAACGCGGCTCACTCTGACGTCCACCTTAGAGAGCACCAGGTGTTGCGTTAGGGGCACGTTATGCGACCATAACGTCCCCTAAAACGCAACGTCCTGGTGTGAAACTAGCCTAAAGGTGGGTACACACATCAGAGAAAAGTCTTTGGAAAATCTAAAGGTGCATACACACATCAGACTATAGTCTTTGGAAAATGAAAGATCACAAACCAATCTTACCACCCTTCATGTAGTATGAGAGCCATACTCTACACAGTCTTTTCTATGGAGCTGAGCTCCCCATCAGAAAAAATCTTTGCAAGGTGCTGCACACAAACATGCTGCACACATTTAAAAGATCTGTAGCTGCAAAAGATCTGTTCCTGTAAAAAATCCATTCCTGCAAATTGCAATGATAGTCTATGAGATCTGCAGATCATCATAGACACATGATTTAACTGACATTCATCTGCAGATCAGATCCACCAGGATGGATTTTCAGATCTGCAGATGATTGCTTGATCTGCAGATGAATGTCAGTTAAATCATGTGTGTATGATGATCGGCAGATCTCATAGACTATCATTGCAATTTGCAGGAATGGATTTTTGGCAGGAACAGATCTTTTGCAGATACTGATCTTTTGTGTCTGTACAGCATCTGTGTGTGCAGCATCTAGCAAAGATTTTTTTCTGATGTGGAGTTCAGCTCCATAGAAAAGACTGTGTAGAGTTTGGCTCTCATACTACATGAAGGGTCTTTGTTATATGTCCTGTAAATTTGCATATTTCTTTCCAGGCATCAATAATTATGTGGCAATTCCAGAATATATGATTGAAATCAGCGCCGCGGCACCACAGCGCCAGCATGAGCTCGAGCCAGCCTTGTCAAACTTGCTTAATTTGTAGGGCGTGAGGTATGCTTGGTGAACAATTTTGAATTGGATTAGTTTATCTCTTGATGAGATTAAATATTCAAATGGTTTAATCCAGGCATCTTCCCAATCCTCATCATCTAAGGTAGGTATGATTGGTAGCCAGGGTTGTTTAAAAATCGAAACATGAGGTTCGGTGATCAGGATTATGCTTTGATAAATTGTGGAAAGGGCTTTAGTGAGGGTCTCACTCAGCAAAATATCCTCTATAGCAGTGGAACTAAGTTTGACCGGCTCTCGCCCAAACTGCGCTGCAAATGCGTGCCTCAACTGCAAATATCTGAACAGATAGCTACTGGGCAAAGAGAATTTGGTTTTAAGAGAATCATATTCCATTAACCCTCTGTTCAGGACAATATGTTCTAATTTAGTTATACCTTTTTTAATCCATATAATAGGGTCAGGGATCCTAAAGAAGTGAGGTAGTGTGGGATTATTCCATAATGGAAGATTTGAGGAGAAAGTATTCTGCAGGGGGGAGGACCAAGTCTGGGCCACATTCCAAGCACGGAGGACCACCTTCATATTAATGGGAAGAGGGTATGGTGCCCGCAGCCCTCTATAAACAATTTGAGCAAGTGCCTCATATGACCCAAGAAGTGCTGCGTCAAGGACCATTGAAGCATTTGTTTGGTCTTGCACTAACCACCAGTGAGCCGTAACAAGTTGGCTGGCGATAAAATATTTATACAAGTCCGGAAAGGCCAAGCCCCCCTCCCTCCATGGTCTTTGTAGTTTTTTGAGGCTAAGTTTGGGAGTTTTGTTGTACCAGATGAAGCTTGAGAGGATTGCATTCGGTTGTTTAAAAAAGCCTTTATGTAGCCATATTGGGCAGTTCCTAAGTTTGATTTTTTTAGTAGAAGGTCTTTTTGGTCCCTTTTATCCCCCTATACATTCTGAGTGGTTTGGATCACCCTGAGCTGCTTGGTTACTCTGTTGTACTGGTCCAAGCCCTATCTCATACAGCCATACCAATCCTTGCCATGTACAGATGAGGATCAAAAGTCTGAAACAGGCTGTCACATGTGGGTTTGATGTGACTGTGTAACGATTAAAGAGAAACTGAAGCGAGTATAAAACTTGCTTCTTCTCTTATATACAGCAGGGGCATGTGTGCCCCTGCTAATCCGCCGCAATACCGCCGCACAACGGGGGACCCTTCACCCCCAAACCCACCCCAGTCCAGAGCGGAATCTCTTCTGCATAGAGGCAGGGCTAACCGCCGCAGCCCTGCCTCATGCGCGTCTATCAGACGCGTACCTCCGCCTCTCCCCCGCCCCTCTCAGTCTTCCTTCACTGAGAGGGGCGGGGGAGAGGCGGCGATGCGCGTCTGATAGACGCGCTGAGAGGCAGGGCTGCAGCCGTTAGCCCTGCCTCTCGGAGCAGCAAAATCTACGACCAATTTGGTCGTTGATTTTGCGGGGGTGGGTTTGGGGGGTAAGGGACCCCCGTTGTGCGGCGGTATTGCGGCGGTTTAGCAGGGGCACACATGCCCCTGCTATATATGAGACAAGAAGCGAGATTTTTACTCGCTTCAGTGTCTCTTTAAAGCTATAGGCTTGCTATACACCAGTGGTTCAGGATGCTTGCTTGGCTTACTAAGGGTGAAAAGGAATTATTTGCATATTTAGTAGCAGTGCATTGTGGGTAACCACAAATGTTCACTTATAGCTGAATTATTGCAGATTTCCTTCTGTTTTAGGAAGGCAAATTACACCAAGCTTTGCTTTTTTTAGTAGGAGGTCTTTTTGGTCCCTTTTATCCCCCTATACATTCTGAGTGGTTTGGGTCACCCTGAGCTGCTTGGTTACTCTGTTGTACTGGTCCAAGCCCTATCTCATACAGTTGTATCAATCCATGCCATGTACTGATAAGGACCAAAAGTCTGAAACAGGCTGTCTACATGTGGGTTTGATATGACTGTGTAAAATTTAAAGCTATATGCTTCCTATACATCAGCGACTCTGGATGCTTGCTTGGATTACCAAGGGGGAAAAGGGGTAATTTGCGTATTTAGTAGCAGTGCATTGTGGGTAACCGCAAATGTTCACTTATAGCTGAATTGTTGATTTCCTTCTGTTTTAAAAAGGCAAATTACACCAATACAGTGTGCGGCATTGCAGGAAGTGACGACAGTGGAACGCACGATGGAACACGGAAGAGGTGAGTCATCCCGCCTGCTGCCTCTTACTATCAGAATCAGAATCAGAATCAAGTTTATTTCGCCAAGCATGACTGGGACATGCCCGGAATTGGGTTCGGCACAAACAGAGAACTCAGCGACAAAAAGGCAACAGCAGCGATACAAAAAGGCAACAACACAGACATTAAAAGACAACCATGACAACCAACCCAACAGTGGGTGGATGACGCACTTACAAATAAAACCCAAAAGAGTGCAGTAACTTTTACAGTAACTAGGTGTAGCTTTAAGGAGGGGGAGCAATGGTGGCAGAAAAACCAGAAACAGTTAGTGGGTGACCTATCACTTCATATCGTTGGAACCATATGATCAGACTACTGGCCTGAGGGGGGGAGCCAGTGAATGGAATTCAGCAGTCTAACGGCAGCAGGGAAAAAGGAGTTCATATGCCTAGCTGTCTTGATGGAAATGGTCTGTAGCCTTCTGCCAGATGGGAGCACATTAAAGTAACGGTGACCTGGGTGTGAGCGGTCGTTCGCGATCCTTTGTGCTCTGGAGCGCAGTCTGGAGTTGTAGAGAAGGTCAAGCGAAGGGAGTGGTTTCCCAATGATTATCTCCACCGACCTGATAACCCTCTGAAGCTTGTATTTGTCCCTGTTTGAGGATCCAGCATACCACACCAGGATAGAGGTGCAGATGATGGATTCTATAGTGGCAGAGTAGAAGTTTGACATAAGCTCCTGTGCCATCCCAAACTTCCTCAGTTGGCGAAGGAAGAAAAGTCTTTGTTGGGCCTTCCTCTGTGTGGTGCTCGTGTGCGTCTTCCAGCACAGGTCACTGGAGATCTGCGTACCAAGGAGGCGGACACTAGATACCTTTTCCACCTCAGTGCCATCAATGAAGATTGGGGGTGGGGTGGGGGCCTGCTTCCTGAAGTCAATAACCATCTCCACGGTTTTGGCTGTGTTAAGGACCAGCCTGTTTTCCTTGCACCACCGGCAGATTCTGTCGACCTGCTGACGATAGTCGTGCTCGTCATTTTTGGTCACCAGACCGATGATGGTGGTGTCGTCAGCGAATTTGATGACCTTGACCGAGTCTGCTGTGAATCTGCAGTTGTTGGTGTAGAGGGAAAACAGAATTGGCGACAGGACGCAGCCCTGTGGGGCACCTGTGTTGGTAGACCTTTCTTGGGAGGAGATATTGCCCAGCTTGACGACCTGTGATCTGTTGGTCAGGAAGTCCGTGACCCAGTGGCGTAGGGTCGAGTGGACGTCAAGTGCCTCTAGGTTGTTCTGGAGGATGCGAGGGCAGATTGTATTAAACGCCGAACTGAAGTCGAGTAGGAGAATTCTGGCGTATGAGTCAGGTTTATCCAGGTGATCACTGATGAGCTCAAGGCAGATGTTGATGGCATCGTCTGTGGACCTGTTTGCTCTGTACGCGAACTGGTACGGGTCCAGTCGCCACTAATAGTGGCAGCTGCTACTGTGCTTAAGTAGGAAGGGGAGCGCACATGGGGGACCCAGGTGAGGGGGGTTCCTGCTGAGCTAAAGCTGGAGAGGGAGTGCACATGGGGGACAGAGGTGGGGGGGGGGGGGGGGTTCCTGCTGAGCTTAAGCTGGAGGGGGAGTGCACATAGGGGACCCAGGTGAGGGGGGGGGGGGGGTTCCTGCTGAGCTTAAGCTGGAGGGGGAGCACACATGGGGGACCCAGGTGAGGGGGGGGGCAACCCCCCTCCCCGCCGCTGTGCCCAATACCCCCTTCCTGCCCTCTACCCTCTTATGCGGCGTATGCTACGCCGCGGGTCGGCTAGTATATATAGATTACCTGATCCGCATTCAGCTGCATGTATGACATGTGGCATGCAGGGTTTACATTGCTGCTAAAAGAGGAAGGAGGTTTTTGTACGGCTCTGTATCACTGTGTGTATGGGAAGCTCCTACTCTGCTGACAGTGATAGACGGCTTCATCTTCCTCCTTCACACCAGTGATTCTGAGAGTGAAATCCTGTCCTGACCGAGATCCACTGAACCTGGCTGGGGCTCCAGAATGAAGAGTGCTGGCACCTCTGATAATCAGTGCTGGAGGTTGTCCTGGTTTCTGCTGATACCAGTTACACCAGCCCAGGATGTCAGACCTGGCTTTACATGACATGGTGACTGTATCCCCTGGACTGGCAGTGATGTCATTAGGAGACTGTGTCAGTGTAATCTGTGCCCAGGAGCCTGAGGGGTATAAAGAAACTGATTACACATTATTATAGTAACTTCCATCATTAGTGTCTATGCACAGTAAGTGTAACACATTATCCATAGTATTGCAGTGTATGGCATTATGTGACGCTCTCACCATGAATACAGAGCAGTATGGCGGCCAGCAGAAGCCCCTGAGATCCCATCCTGATGTCTCTGCACTGACAGACACAGACTACTGAGATCTCACCTGTACAATGTCTCCTATATAACAGCTGCAACCATTAGGGGGACACCCCCACCTCACATAGGTCACACAGGAAACATGCAAATGATGTCACACCTCACCTCTCTGTATCACATGACAGAACACTGATTCTATATTTACCCATATAAAGAAATCATTTTTGTCATGTTAACCTGTTGTATAAAATAAATATGGAGGCTGTCATTGTTGGTGCCCTGAAAATGTTAATTGCCTGGCTGTAAAGCCCCATCTACACTATGCCATATTGCAGCGATCAGGCGGCTCGATTAGCCGCCGGATTGCCTCTTCCGCATGCCCGCCGCGTCCCCACTCGCCGCGCGTGCGCCGCATTCGATTCCCCGCTCGTGCCCGCTCGTCCCCGCCGGCGCCGCTTATATCTCGCACGATTCCCTGCCATTGTCCCCTCGCGGGGATCGAGCAGGGAATCGGCGGTACGGAGATCCATCCTGTCGGATCTTATCAATCGAGCCGCATCAGCGACTCGATTGATAAGCAGCATCGTGGCCGCATCTACTCGTGTAGATGCGGCTTTATGCTGATCCTCTATACAAGTATTCCAATCCTGAATTCTTTGGATTTGCATGCTTGTTTCTAGAACTACTGAAGCCAAAGGATCAGGATTACAACCAGGCAGCAGCATTTTCAGAAGAATGACAGCAATAACATCCTCCCCTACTTTACAATATAGGGGAAATAATGATTAAATCAATTATGACAGCTGCAATAACATAATCCTTTTGTCACATGCCTAGCATCATTTGAACTTAAATCAAGGAAGATTTCTCCACTTTGAACTCTTAAGTGGGGACAGAAAAAGTCAAATGCATGTGGCCAGCCTTAGTTATACTGTGATAAGGTGGACACTTTTTTCAGCAACATTACTTTGGAACAAAGGCAGGCAGGATAACTATAGCAGCAAAATTGAAGCTGGTAGACTGGCCCTTTATATATATTATGTCCGATTCTAATCCTGTTTTGAGTAAGTTATTGAAATCAAAAGAAGAGAACCCCAAATAAATCCATTTGTCTTTGGGCTGTTAACTATATAATGAGGAAAAGTCCATGAAAGGTGAATAACACTGAGAATCTGTGATTGTAAATAATTCAAAAAATGGACATGTACCTCGGGAGGGAGAAGCCTCTGGATCTTAATGAGGCTTCCCACATCCTCCTCAGCCAGCCCGATCCAGCTTTGGTGCCCACAAACAATCATTAGCAATGATAATAACAGAGGCCGGCCTGCACAGGCCCACTAGCAGCTTTCCACTGAAGCTCCAGCAGAAATAACTGAGCTCAATCGGGTCCACTCTACTGTAATGCGAAGTACACACCATACACTTTTCTTGCAGATTTACCTGCCAGATTATTTCCAACATATCCAACCTGAATTTCAAACGATTTTTCGGTTTTACGATTTTTTGTTTGTTGATTGTTATGATTTTTTTTTCCGATCGACTTTCTGATCGATTTTCATTCAGTTCTATGAAAATTGATCGAAAAAACAATGAAAAACTGATTGCAAAATCTAAAACTTAATCGAATTTCAGATCAGACATGTTGGAAATAATCGACTTGGCATGCAAATCTGCCAGAAAATTGTATTTTGTGAACCTAGCACAAAGGTGCCGGCGGCTCGCATCTGAGCAGTAGAGCAGATCTGATTGGGTTCAGCTATTTCCGCCAGAGGACCAGTGCCGGATTTAGGCCAAGGCTGCCTAGGCCACGGCCTAGGGCACCACAAAAGCAAGGGCACCAAAGCAGCAGGTTTTTTCTTTCTCTGTCTGAAAGAGTTAAATATCAGGTATGTAAGTGACTGACTCAGTCCTGACTCAGACAGGAAATGACTACAGTGTGACCCTCACCGATAAGAAATTCCAACCATAAAATACTTTTCTAGCAGAAAATGGCTTCTGAGAGCAAGAAAGAGATAAAAAGGGGAATTTCTTATGAAATCAGCTCCTGACCGGCTCACAGAACTCTGCTGGCATAGAGACGGCACAGCAGGTGGGCTGAGATGACAGGTGTGCGGTGTGGACAGCAGCAATTCAGTGCGGTGATTCGTCGGTTTTTGGTGCCAGCAGTCTCTGGTCCTTAAAAGCGTTCTGTGTGTGTGTTTGGGGGTTCCAAAATAAAAACTGACACTTACCTGGGGCTTCTACAGGCCCCCTGCAGCTGTCATATCCCGCGCCGTCCTCCTACGATCCTCGAATCTCCGCCGCTGGTCCAGGTCCGATATTCGTCTAAAAAGACAAATAGTGCTCGCTCCCGCGCACGTCATCGGGAGCTTACTGCGCAGGCATTTTTATTTTCACCCCTTTAAAGAGACACTAAAGCAAAAAAAGGATAATATAATGAATTGTATGTGTAGCAGGGGCAAACCCAGGATTTTGAAGGAGGAGATTCCTGAAAGGTCTCCCTCAACCACGCACAATACAGTATAATAATATGGTAGGACATAATGCTGGGTACACATGCAATTTACCGTCTGACTGACAGGATCTGGCAATTATTTCTGACATGTCTGTTCCCATTCGACAAAGAGATCGATCAGGAGCAGTTTGGATGCAGATAATAATGAGGACAGCCGACATTGGTAATGAAGGGAAAAGAGAAGCCTTCACACAGCAGGGCAAGGGCTCTAAGAAAGGGGGCAGTGCTGTGAGCTGCAGGATGCCTGTAGATATTCTGGTGTCTCAACTTGTGCATGTACCCAGACACTGCACCTGCCCTGGTCCGAGGGGGGATACTGGGCAGCTGTAATCCCCCCCTGCGTTTGCCTATGTGTAGGACGGGAAATTTCAGCTTTTTTTTTCCTTTCTTTTTTTATAACATTGCATCATTCTCTAATATTTGCAGTTTACAAACGATACTCTGTATTTTAAACTATGAAGCAGAGCAGGAAAGTTCACAGGGTCATTATAGCTCTGCAGTAAAACCTTACACCTATCAAGAAACAGTGAGAGACAGGTTGAGAGAAGTGCTTCGGAAGTGAGCACTGCTCTCTGACTAGCTCTTTTAAAAAGATAACAAGTGAAGTTTCTTAACTCTTCCTGTACTGTGTGAAAATGTGTCATTATAATCCTCATCATCATCCTTGTAATTCAAAACAAACCATAATGCCATCTAGTGGACAAAGTAAAAACAGTAGCAAAAATCTAGCAATACTGGTGAGCAGGAATGCTCAAATCCGAATTCGGGTGAAACGCAGATAGTTGCTATCCGGATTTTACCCAGTAAACCTGTGCGGGCTGGGCGGAGGAGGGGGGTCAAGCTTACCTGTCTGACGTCTTCTTCGGTCCGTCCCTCGGCGCCTCCCACGATGCGGTCCAAGCGCATCCCGTGACTACAAACACTTCCTCCTTCAACCCGGAAGGAGGAAGTGTTCATACTCACGTGACCGCCGCGTGGAACGCATCGTGGGAGGCGCTGAGGGACGGACCGAAGAAGACGTCAGACAGGTAAGCTTGACCCCCCGCCCACCCCGCACAGGTATCTGGGTGAAATCCGAATAGCAACTACCTGGATTCACCAGAGTTTAGATTTGAGCATCCCTGCTGGTGAGCCAAGATCTCAGTGTTCACTTATGCTGGATTATTTAATGCTTTGTGCTATGCTTTTTTGTAGAAATTGATGCAGTGTGCTTATAATAAATACATAGCATGAGGCAACTGTGACCAATATGTTGTGCTTCTCATCTGTGTATTGGGGAAGCATAAACATGCATTTTATTATTATGCAGTATGTTGCATGGCCACAGTATGATGCAGATTACCGCACTGCAATGCTAAGCCTATGGGACGTTCACAGTGCAACGTTAGCGTCGCAGTGTAACATGTAGCGTTATGGTAACGCACTGCTGCAGTGCATTACTTCTAAATGCACATTTTACCAGGTACAGGGAAGCATACTTTTCATTGCCTGTATGTTTTACTGTACCTACTGTATGTGATGGTAATGCAGCATAAATGTGCATTACCACCTTTCTTTTGCGTTGCTTTGTAATGCTGCGTTGTGACTTTAATGTTACATCACAACGCAATGTCCCACTGTAGCCTGAATGTAGCCTGAATGTTAGAAGAAAGAAAAACAGTTCTGTGTATTAAAAACAGGCTCAGGGGTCTTATTGTAACTGGCCTAGTAGTGCACCCGACATGCTGCAGGGCACATGTAACACATGCAATTCATGTTTTCTCCTGAGTTTTCTCCTAGGAGAACATTTTTCATCTTCCATTAATATAACTTTTCAGCACTTTGTAATTAATGAAAGTACCAAATAGTAGGTGACATAGCAATGCCAACATTATTTTGATTATTTTTTTGTTTGTTGGTGTTTTAAAATGAATTTTATTGACAAGGTGTGAAAATATCACCCAGGAGAAAACGCAGGAGAAAAAGTTAATTGCATATGGGCCAAGGAGTTGTCTAAAGAGCTAAGGTGCCCACACACACACACACACAATTTCTGTCACCCACAGAGATCAGGACTCGATCCCTTGGGCAACAGTTCAGGGCTGAGTTCTGTACAGATGTGTTGCTAGGTTAGATGCTTCTGTTGCTATGGAGGGGGTGGAGGGACGTTGGCGGGGTGCACAACAGGTGTAGTGTCACATTTGGTGCAGTGTCACATTTGCTTGGCACACTTGCCTCTTATGCTGTGAGGGCCGATTGTTGCATTTCTGCATCAGCCTTTTGGTTAGAGATTCTTTGTTTATTAAAGGCCTGATGAAAGGTCGATACTAACCCGAAACGGACTAGTGTCATTGCCTGAACAATAATGCAAACAAAGTGTACAATTTCTCTCATTAAAATTGTCACACTGTATGATCTCTAATGAAACAATTGACTACTTGTCTCTGAAGAGTTGTCGATTTTGACAATCATTTTTATCTGGAACTTTTGTCATTTTGGATATAAGAAAGTTGATACTAATATTTTTGGGTTGTGTCTGCAAATACTGTATGTATCCTCCAAAATGTACATGAATACTGCAGTAATGTTTAATAATAGGAACTGCAATTCACACCTCTGATCAGTGGCGTAGCTAAGAAGCTATGGGCCCCATTGCAAGCTTTACCTGGGCCCCCCAAGTACTCTATATATAACAATTGATACGGCTCACCAAAACCTGCCAAGGATTTCCATAGTGTCTGGCCTGGTGCACACCAAAAACCGCTAGCAGATCCGCAAAATGCTAGCAGATTTTGAAACGCTTTTTCTTATTTTTCTGTAGCGATTCAGCTAGCATTTGGCGGTTTTGTGAAGCGTTTTTGGTGTAGTAGATTTCATGTATTGCTACAGTAAAGCTGTTACTGAACAGCTACTGTAACAAAAACGCCTGGCAAACCGCTGTGAAGTGCCATTTTTCAGAGCGGTTTGCGTTTTTCCTATACTTAACATTGAGGCAGAAACGCCTCCGCAATCCAAAATCTGCAGCAGCCCGGGAGTATGCGTTTCTGCAAAACGCCTCCCGCTCTGGTGTGCACCAGCCCATTGAAATACATTACCCAAGCGGATCCGCAACCGCAAGCGGAACGCAAACCGCAGCCGAAACGCTCTGGTGTGCACTAGGCTTCAGAGGTGAAAGTAGGGGATGGGAAACAGTTTGTTAATGATTACTACTATTTAAAGCATCTATAGAAGTGATTATTACCAGAACAGGGCCAATAGAGAGCCAATATTGTGCTTGAGGGAGGGCCCCTCGGGGCCCCTCTGACCCAAGGGCCCCAATGCGGCCGCTACCTATGCATCCCCTATTGCTACGCCACTGCCTCTGATTTAGTAGCATGAAGAATAGACCTCCTTAGTCGGTATAAGTAGTTTAGCGAAATCCCCCAGAACCTCCTCCCAGTCCTCATCAGTCAGATTAGCAGCGCCGGTTCAAGTAACAATTGGGCCCTAGGGCAAAATTAGCCTTGGGACCCCCAACAGACACCCCCCGACCAAAAAGCATCATTAGGGGCCCTTTGTTGCAGCCAAATTTCCCTCCTGGGCCCCTGAGCTGGCTGCTGACCCTCCCCAATCACCTTCCAACTTAACTGTGCTCCCTAGGACCTCTGCTGTGTCTATGTCAGTGTAGTGTCTCACCTGCCCGCCAGCACAGATGAGACGCTACTCCGCCAAAAACTCCACAGAGTCCCTGGGGAGCAACAGTTAAGATGGAGAACACCTTGGGGGCTATGGGGCCCTGGGGCAATTGCCCATTGTTTTCTATGGTAGCTCCGGCCCTGCAAATCAGGGACATCCTCTCTCCATCTGAGGTGTGTCTAGCAAATTAGGAATTAGGATATTTTTTCAACTGCTGACATTCCAGAGTCAATGCACCATTACAAAATGGCCTACTATAAGCATGATGTCATTATAAATAACAAAAAATAAATCAAATTTGGAAAATTATACTTTCGCTTCATCAAATGTCATCAGATCACCATGTTATACAATACGTTGTACGAATTGAATTCCATACTGAGACCTTATAACTGGGCCTGGAATACATTCAAAATGAGATAAATGTGGATTATCCCACAGTGGCATGCATGGAGACCATGAGATCCCCCAAGTGATTATAATACCAGAGGAAGCTGGATTACCGGTGAGCATCTCTTGTCTCACCCCTCACCATACCCATGTTCTTTACACATTGGTGCTATGGTTCTCCTCTTCTGTTTCTCTGCCCAGTCCACTCCTCCATCTAATGTGTGCTGGCCTGCGCCCTCCCATCACATGACTCCTCCCATCACATGACTGCATTGGTACAGAGGTCAGGGTGGGAGTGCCTAACAGCCAGGTGGCCACAGTTGTACCCGCGGCATAATATACAGTATAAACTCATCATGTGCACACACGGGGGATGGCTGCATACACAAATCCACATATCAATCTATTTCAATGGGCCCGTTTCCATTATATGTGAAATATGCATCCAGGAAAAATCTGGACAGCACTGCTATAAGTGTTTGGATGCTGCATGACATTTTGCATCCATTCTCAGGATCACGTTTTTCGCAGGGTTTCATGTATGTTTTTTTTAATGTCAATAGAAAAAAAAATTGCATGCATTTATGCGTGTGGACAATAGTATGCAAATGTGCATGCTTCTAGTGGAAACGGGCCCTAAGACAGCAAACTATCATTCATCCAGTCATGCCACCAGTTGCAGTGTATATCCCCACTGGCAACACTCCTGAGGCACTGCGGACATTTAGAGGCGTCTCAAATCTCCTATAGTATTCAGCTTTTCAAATTGTTCTTCATCTATAGTGAAAAGTATCAAAGATTTATAGATAGATGAGAGAAATGAAATACTCATCATCTCTGCCAGATAATTACCTGATCCTCATTCAGCTGCATGCGTGACATGTGGCAGCCAGTGTTTACATTGCTGCTAAAAGAGGAAGGAGGTTTTTGTACGGCTCTGTATCACTGTGTGTATGGGGAGCTCCAACCCTGCTGACAGTGATAGACGACTTCATCTTCCTCCTTCACACCAGTGATTGTCAGAGTGAAATCCTGTCCTGACCGAGACCCACTGAACCTGGCTGGGGCTCCAGAGTGAAGATTGCTTGTCTGATAGATAATCAGTGCTGGAGGTTGTCCTGGTTTCTGCTGGTACCAGTGTAAGTAGCCGCTGATGTCAGTACTGGCTTTACATGCCATGGTGACTGTATCTCCTGGACTGGCAGTGATGTCATTAGGAGACTGTGTCAGTGTAATCTGTGCCCAGGAGCCTGAGGAGTATAAAGAAACTGATTACACATTATTATAGTAACTTCCATCATTAGTGTCTATGCACAGTAAGTGTAACACATTATCCATAGTATTGCAGTGTATGGCATTATGTGACACTCTCACCATGAATACAGAGCAGTATGGCGGCCAGCAGAAGCCCCTGAGATCCCATCCTGGTGTCTCTGCACTGACAGACACAGACTACTGAGATGTCACCTGTACAATGTCTCCTATATAACAGCTGCAATCATTAGGGGGACACGCCCACCTCACATACGTCACACAGGAAACATGCAAATCATGTCCTGTCCTCACAGGTCACACCTCACCTCTCTGTATCACATGACTGATCACTGATTCTATATTTATACACAAATGAGAAATAAACAAAAATTACTTCTGAGCAATCAGTTTTACTAACAAAATGCAAATAAATGTTTTTTTGTTTGTCCCGCAAACACCAGCCAGAGTGCTAGTAGCCCGTCTAGTATAGAAGGCTTCCTTGACTCGCTCCCAGTGTTGGGCAAATAGTAGCATCTGCCAAATCCTCCAGCAGCGGCAGAGCAGTCTCCGGCTGGGGATCCAGCAATGGAGTGCGGGGAGTGGGAAAGGAGTGGGAAGGCTCTATATCCTAGGTTCTTACCGTGTGGTACGCGTACCCCAGGGGGTACTTCTGATGGTTCCAGGGGGTACTCGGGCTTGATGTACTTAACCAAGAATAACTAATTTAGAGTTTTAGAAAATTATAAATCTTATTTAAACAACACCAGAGTATTTTAGCTCATTAAAAGCAATAGTAAATGCTTGGACATTGTTTAGAACCAATAATCATGTACTACAATTAAATATATATTTGTCAAGGGGTACTTGTGATAATGTTTACTGTGCTAGGGGGTACTTGGCGAGTACAGGGCTTTAAAAGGGCTACATACCAATAAAATGTTTAGGACCCAGAGCTTTCCCTCTCCTTTGGTATTTTTTTTCCGCAATTGCTTCAGATTCCCTTTAAGTTCTCCATTTTTGTTTTTAGAGGAAGCCTTAAGTGAAAGGTATATAGAGGCTGCCATATTTATTTCCTTTTAAGCAATACCAGTTGCCTGGCAATCCTGATGATCCTCTGCCTTTAATACTTTTAGCCATAGACCGTGAGCAAGTATGCAGAACAGGTGATCTGACTGAAGTCTGACTGGATTAGCTGCATGCTGGTTTCAGGCTTGTGATTCAGACACTATTGCACACCAATGAGATCAGCAGGATAGCCAGACAACTGGTATTGCTTAAAAGGACATAAATATGGAGGCCTCACTTTAAGTTCCCTTTAATTAGGCTAATAAATGTAAGGGTTCTATCATTATGTAGTATACTTGCTAACAATTTCCCTGTAATAAATGATAAATAAATAATAACTATGCCCATGATACAGGATTTCTCAATTTCCTTAAACTGTTTTTGACATTGTGTATTCAAGATAGCATTCAGCTTGCGTTTTGTATTTCTTCTAAGTAGTTGTTTGATGGGTTTTGTTTGTCTTCCTCTTCTAAGGCTGTCAGCATTTTAATAGTTGATTCATTACTTCCTGTCGATCTCATTTTTTGTCTGGATTTAAGCTTGATTACAGAGTAACTGTCGAACAAAAAATTCAAAAATATTTGTTTTATTTGATCTGGTAAACAAGTAATAAGAATGCTAGCCAGACAACCCAAAAGTTAAAAATACCTCTAATTTTTCTTCTCCATAAAACATCATTACCCAGTTTCCCTGGTTGCAGGGCATGCTTTTTTTCTTCTTTACTTTCCCCTCAGACTTACAGTAACTAATGCAGCCTAATTGGTTGAAGCCTCTTTTCCTCCTATTTCCCCCTCCCACACCTCTGTTCCTCTCTAATTGGCCAATATTTCTTAATGCACTTTCTACTGCAGAGCTGGGTGGGAGTGTCTGAAGACTGGGAGGAAGGCGCATAATGATACACAGACAGAGTAAGGGAGGAAATTATGTCAGGATTGGCTTTAGGATAGGCACAGACAAAATGGAAATTCTTAGAAGGATTTTTTCTTTTTTTACTATAGAAAAATCATTAAAATTAAAATGTGGATAGTGCAATGCATGTTATGTAAACAGAGCAAGAATTTATCTACTTATATACAGTATATATGTGTGTTTTTTTTCTGAGGTAGCATGGCTGACAGCTCCACTTTAAGATTCTTCTAGTGTAGCATTTACATGTGTGCCAGAGGTTTTTTTAGCGGGAACTTCTCTCTATCATCAAAAAAAACTCTAATCTTATCTGTTAGATCTAAGACTACACAGTAACATCTTGGATTAAGAGTAACTTGCTTTAAAGGAGTTCTGTGGGGGGTTGTGGAACGGAAAAACGGACACTTACCTTGGGCTTCTATCAGCCCCGTGCAACGGTAATGTCCCACGCCGTCCTCCTCCCATCTGCCGTTCTCCGCCGCCGGCCCCGGTCTAAGCGGCATGGGATCCAACTGCGGCTGCGCTAGAGTGGCCGCGCACCCGCTTGCTTCCGCCTGCGTCATCGGAAGCTTACTGCGCAAGCGCAGTACAAGGCTCCGTTGTACTGCGCCTGCGCAGTAAGCCTCAGATGACGCGAGCGGAGGCACGGCAACGCGCATTATTCGTCTGTATGTCAGACGAATAATAGCCCGGTGCCGGCTGCGGGGAACGGCGGATGGGAGCAGGACTTCGTGGGACATTACCGCTGCATGGGGCTCATAGAAGCCCAAGGTAAGTGGCAGTTTTTCTCATCAGAAACCCCCACAGAACCCCTTTAAGAGCACTTTGCAATACAAGCACACATTTTTGTGAAATTTTGACTTAATATCAAGCAACGTCTTACTATACAAGCAAAGTAAAGTCCACATGTGTCACATCATCACAACTGGGCCGATAGTTCTTCTCCCTTTGGCGCTGCAGGATTGTACTTAATTGTACTTAATGTGAGTATAGAGACTGTGCAATGTCACATTTCCGTGAAATCCTCAAAAGTAACTGTCATTGGATAATTTATTTGTTAAAGTCACAAAACAAAGTTGGGGTGAGTCCACAGATGACACTGACTCTATTACTTATAGTGAAAGTCGTGTTTACATTTTTATTTTATACTGTTTAGCTATAACTGTTTTTGGATTGTGAAATGAATCCACTGGGTTTCCATTCATTCTTATGGGGAAATTTCCTTTGATATAAGAGTGCTTTGGATTACAAGCATGTTTGCGGAACACATTACGCTCGCAAACCAAGGTTCCACTGTATTGGGGTTTTTATATAAGTCTGCGTCATGTCTCCATAGCCTTTCTCTTGTATTATCACCAGACCATGAGAGTGTAATAATGGTGGCGTCAGTCGGTATTTTCTGTGCATGTGCGGGAGGTCCGCGCATTCAGAAGACTCTAATTCCCCCAATATTTTTAAAATAAACAATACTACTGTAAATAAAACCCACACGTTTTATGTGCCCATATGTCCCGGTTATTACAACTTTTAAATTATGTCTCCAATCCAATGTATGGCGGCAACATATTATTTGGAAATAAAGGCGTATTTTTTCTGTTTTATGTCTTTTGTATCCGATCAATAATTATAAGCTCTTATTTACAAGAACAACAGTAATATAAAGCCAAGTCCCGAACATAACTAAGTCTTTTTTTCTAAATGGTGTCACTTTTTTATTACGAGGAAAAGGTTTACAAGAAGTTAATAATTATAGTACATGTATTTTTTTAATGTATTTTAATTTTACATTTTGGCCACAAGTATAAAACAATAAAAAAAGAGTGAACAGGTAAGTGTCAGCTTACCTTCACTGATTTACTGAATGTAAAGATTCAGACTTTAAGTGTTTACAAAAAAATGACAACGCATTTCATGGCCAACAACTGTTCTTGTAAAATAATGTTTGTTCCCCGCAGAAAAAATATGCACAGAAAACTAAAGGACAGCTGTGTCTCCTGCCTAATGGTTCTGAGGCTAGAACTCTTCATTTGAAGTGCCGGAGTCACAGATTCATATCCTGCCCAGCCCAGGGATTTATCTATAAGGGTTTTGTATGTTCTCTCCATATTTATTTGGGTCTCCCTAATATACTGTACACTGGTGAGGCAATACCCATCTCCCCATTTCCATTATATGCAGAATTCACAACCAGGACAAATCTGGACAGCACTGCTGTAAGTTTCTGGATGCTGCATGAGATTTTGCAACCATTCACTACTTCACGTGCCCTTTCAATAATGTCAATAGTAACGCAAAAAGATTAAAAAAAAATTATATGCGATTTGAGGAACAATAAATAGCATGCAAATGTGCATGCTTTTAGTGCAAATGGGCCCTTAGACAGCAAACTATCATTCAGCCCATCATGCCACCAGCTCCAGTGTATATCCCCACTGGCAACACACCTGAGGGGGGCACTGCGGCCATTTACAGGGGTCTTAAATCTCCTATAGTGTTCAGCTGTTTAAATTGTTCTTCATCTATAGTGAAAAGTATCAAAGATTTGTAGATAGATGACAGAAATGAAATCTCTTTCCCCATCTCTGCTAGACAAATACCTGATCCTCATTCAGCTGCATGTGTGACATGGGAAAGCCAGTGTTTACATTGCTGCTAAAAGAGGAAGGAGGTTTTTGTATGGCTCTGTATCACTGTGTGCATAGCCGGCCTTTGATATGAGCGACCGGAGCGGTCGCTCAGGGCGCCAGCTTTCAAGGGGGCGCCTATAGCTGGTTGCCTATACTGAGGGCACCTACACCTGATTTCCTATACTGAGGGTACCTATATCTGGCTACCTTTACTGAGGGCTCCAACACCTGGCTACCTAAACTGGAGGCACCTACGCTTGGCTACCTATGGGAGGATGGAGACCTTCAACTGACTTCCTATACTGGGGGCACCTATGCTTGGCAACCTATATTGAGGGCACCTACACATGAGATCCTATACTGGGGGCACCTATACCTGGCTACCTACCTATACTGAGTCTGAGGGCGTTTTTTTTTTGGGGGGGGGGGGCACTGCGGCTATAACGCGTGGTGCAAATTGTCAGTGCTATCATTCTAAATGGGGGGGAGGCGGCTAACTTTCCCACTGATTGTTTTTATTAATATTCCTGAAGGGTTCTAGCCTTCATTTTTAAGTGTATTCAGGATAATGCACTCTTTCCATCCATTTGTGGTTATTAATAGTATTTTTTCTATTATACATACGTGACGTGTCACAGAGATCTGAGCATTTGGCGTGTTGTGTCACAATGTCAGAAAGGTTGGGAACCACTGTTCTAGGAGATATCTCAGGAGAAAAGGGGAATTGCATATGGGCCTCTGTGTGTGTATACGTGCGTACGTGTGTGTGTATATGCAAGTAGGAAGAGGATGAATTTTTTGGGGGGGGGGGTGGTGTGCACAAAAATCAGGTTTCGCTCAGGGCGCTGTGAAACCTAAGGCCGGCTCTGACTGTGTGTATGGTTCGCTCTTATACTGCTGACAGTGATAGATGGCTTCATCTTCCTCCTTCACACCAGTGATTGTCAGAGTGTAATCATATCTCCATCCAGATCCACTGAACCTGGCTGGGGCTCCAGAGTGAAGATTGCTTGTCTCATAGATAATCAGTGCTGGAGGTTGTCCTGGTTTCTGCTGGTACCAGTGTAAGCAGCCAAGGGGCATAATGCTGATTTCACATGACATGGTGACTGTATCCCCTGGACTGGCAGTGATATCATTAGGAGACTGTGTCAGTGTAATCTGTGCCCAGGAGCCTGAGGAGTATAAAGAAACTGATTACACATTATTATAGTAACTTCCATCATTAGTGTCTATGCACAGTAAGTGTAACACATTATCCATAGTGTGATGACTGTAATCAGCTAATAAAGATTACGCAAAATTACGCGCACATTTTTTCAATTACGCCTATACGTAATTACAAATTGTTAACTCAATTGCCTTTGTATAATCATTCATTATTACACATGAATTTACGCGTAATTCTGTGCTGACTTTGGCGGAGACTAGCAAAGCCCACATACATGCCTTTGCTACCAAAACTGTTACATATGATAAGGAGAAGGGTGGGGACAAGTAAAAAACAAATAATTTTTCAACAAGACCTTGCTGTTTTTGAGAAAATCAATTTTAAAAATGAAAAGAAAAATGTTTTTTAAACTCTGAAAAACTACAGGGTCATTTTGAACAATTCTTATTTTAGCTTATACCCACTATTCTCCTTAACATATGTAGCAATTCTGATAGCAATAGCATGTATGGAGGATTTGCTATTCACCACCAAAGTCGGCACCAAATTAAGCGTAAATTACGTATAAATTCATGTGTAATTACAAATGCTTACAATTTACTACCAGATTAATTATGCTTTTCCCTGAAATTTTACATTACAATTACGATGCGCAGTTACAAATTACAATGCGTAATCGGCATCATTTCTGCTCATCACTAATTGCAGTGTATGGCGTTATGTGACGCTCTCACCATGAATACAGAGCATTATGGCGGCCAGCAGAAGCCCCTGAGATCCCATCCTGGTGTCTCTGCACTGACAGACACAGACTACTGTACAATGTCTCCTATATAACAGCTGCAATCATTAGGGGGACACGCCCACCTCACATAGGTCACACAGGAAACATGCAAATTATGTCCTGTCCTCACAGGTCACCCCTCACCTCTCTGCATCACATGACTGTTCTCTGACTCTATATTTACCAACAGAAGATACATATTTTGTGTTATTTTGTCATGCTATTTTAGAGGTCATTGTTGTTGGCCAGGCTGTAATGCTGATCCTCTGTACAAGTATGCAGATGCTCTTTTGACTTTCCTGGCCAGCAAGCTTGTTTCTGATAAGTGAGTAAGAAAGTACTGAAGCCAGCGGATCAGCACAGCCAGCAGAATTTTCAAAAGGATGTCAGCAATTCCCCACGCTGCCAGAATGCCACATTTACATTAGGGAAGAGCAGCTTTTATTTTTGGGAGAGATGCTTTTATGTATAGTAGGCTGTAATCCCCCTTTAAGTATGGGGTTTTAGGCTAGTTTTACATACGGAGTGGTGCGATTGTCCTGCAGCAGGAGAGCCTGGGCAGAACAATCACACTGCACCATGCCTCCTTGCACATTACCATGCAGCAGAGTGCACTGACAAGCAGGGCCAGATATACAGACAGGCAGGGGCGTCTGTGTCATTAGGCAACTATAGATTTTTGCCTATAGCGCCGTTGGTGGTAGTGGGTGCTCTCTCGCCGCTCTGTGCGTGTTTTTTTTTTTTTCTCTTTCAGCCAGGTCGGCGCCGGCTGTGACAGGCAGCTCAGCCTGTGCCCGGCACCGCCTACTGGTCCGCCCCCTTCCTCTCCTCCTCAGAGCGAGCAGCACGCACGTTAGGTATTATGTGCGATGCCGCCGCCTACTGGTCCGCCCCCTCTACCCGCCCCCTCTCTGTACAGAGCGTGCGATCGTCGCACGCTAGTTTGACACATCGGCGCCGCCCCTACCTCCGCCCCCCGCCTGTCACACGTGGTCGCCGCCGCTGCAGATAGATCGTCGGTCGGGGAGAGGAGTCTTCTGCAGGTGAGTAAATACTTTTCTTTTTACAGGTTTAGTGAAACACTGCCCGCATTAGGATAATTTTCTGGGGAACGCTGGCCACATTACGATTATTTCCTGGGGAACGCTGGCCACATACGATTATTTCCTGGGGAACGCTGGCCACATACGATTATTTCCTGGGGAACGCTGGCCACATGACGATTATTTCCTGGGGAACGCTGGCCACATACGATTATTTTCTGGGGAACGCTGCCACATTAAGATTATTTCCTGGGGAACGCTGGCAACATTACGATTATTTCCTGGGGAACGCTGGCCACATTACGATTATTTCGTGGGGAACGCTGGCAACATTACGATTATTTCCTGGGGAACGCTGGCCACATACGATTATTTTCTGGGGAACGCTACCACATTAAGATTATTTTCTGGGGAACGCTGGCAACATTACGATTATTTCCTGGGGAACGCTGGCCACATTACGATTATTTCGTGGGGAACACTGGCCACATTACGATTATTTCCTGGGGAACGCTGGCAACATTACGATTACTTCGTGGGGAACGTTGGCAACATTACTATTATTTCCTGGGGAACGCTGGCCACATACGATTATTTTCTGGGGAACGCTGGCCACATTAAGATTATTTCCTGGGGAACGCTGGCCACATTACGATTATTTCCTGGGGAACGCTGGCAACATTACGATTATTTCCTGGGGAACGCTGGCCACATACGATTATTTCCTGGGGAACGCTTGCCACATTACGATTATTTCCTGGGGAACGCTGGCAACATTACGATTATTTCCTGGGGAACGCTGGCCACATTACGATTATTTCCTGGGGAACGCTGGCCACATTACGATTATTTCCTGGGGAACGCTGGCAACATTACGATTATTTCCTGGGGAACGCTGGCCACATACGATTATTTTCTGGGGAACACTGGCCACATTAAGATTATTTCCTGGGGAACGCTGGCAACATTACGATTATTTCCTGGGGAACGTTGGCCACATACGATTATTTCCTGGGGAACGCTGGCCACATTACGATTATTTCCTGGGGAACGCTGCCGCATTACGATTATTTCCTGGGGAACGATGGCCACTTTATGATTTATTATCTGGTGAACGCTGGCCACATTACGATTATTTTCTGGTGAACGCTGGCCACATTACGATTATTTCCTGGTGAACGCTGGCCACATTACGATAATTTTCTGGAAACGCTGCCGCATTACTATTATTTTATGGTGAATGCTGGCCACATTACGATTATTTTATGGCGAATCATTGCTGCGTTATGATTATTTTCTGGTGAAAGATTGCCGCATTACTTTTATCTCATGAAGAAACATTGCTGCGTTACGATTCTTTTCATCAGGGGAGCAACCCAGGGGGGGGGGGCGCCACAGGTTTTCTCGCCTGGAGTGACAAAATGGCTAGAGACGCCCCTGCAGACAGGCCACTATGGCCTGGGCCTTGGGCAGCTGCAACCAATGGGGGGAGCTGGACATGGCAGAGAGGTTGCTGCATGTGGAACAGCAGGCTGCAAATTAGAGCAACACATGGAAATAGGGGAGTTGGTGCTCAGGGGAGCCGTACATGGAAAAGAGAGTCTGCTGTATTTGGATGGTACACATGGAAGGGGGCTGCATGTGGTGTGCATATGCTACTTATAGTGAGGAGCAACAAGAAGGCTGTTATAGGTGTGCAAAGTGTATAACTCCAGCCTTGCTGAAAAGGTAATATGCATTGCTCCGCCCCCTCAAACAGTAACATGCTCCCTGCTGGACATACATCAGTGTTTTTCAGCCGATTGACACGTGTGCTGCACCACAAACTCTAATGAAATTTCAGATTCTTGGGTGTTAAGTAGCGCATATAGCACTGACAGTGTCTTGTTCATTGGCTCTGTCCCCTTACATAGATTTTCAAACTCTGACAACGGACTATTTTTGGAAGAATGAGCCCCACTCTAGTCAGGAAATGCCGACACTAATAATAAGTCGATCAGTCTAATGTCTGAGTCCCATATTTGAATTTCAACTTTTCCAAAGTTACCCACTGTCTCCCATTACAAAGTGCAGAAAAGTGCGGTGCTCCAGCGTTCTCCATTCAGGAGAGGATGATTTCCTTCATCTTGATGTAAGACCAGGTTTATTTACTAAAGGAAAAAGTGGGTTAGGCCAAGGATAAAAGACGTTCATAAAGCGCACTCGAGATAAGATTTTTTAGAGTATAGTAGACAGGGGGTAGTACATTTCAAGCTGTCCAAAGAAAGACAGATGCCCAAGGCAAGTTTCTCATTAGGTATTCAACTAGATCCCTCTCTAACTTCATCAACTGCTTATCCCTACTGTATCTGTTCCAGTCAATAATCCTGGTGAGTAGTGCTGTGTATATGACAGTTGGAAGAAGAGTTTTCAACAACTCATTAATGAAAGAAAAATCCTCATTTGAGTAGTTGACCACATTAGGATTAGTACATATGTAAGTTTACGAGGATCGATATTTGGAAAAACCACCCCAAAAAATATATTAGCATCCGATGTCATTATATCAAAAATGTCAAAAGCTTCTGATAAAAAATATTGTCAAAAAGGATAACGCTTGAGACACAAGGAGTCAATCATTTCACAAGAGATTATACAGTATGACAATTTTGATGAGAGAAATTGTACACTTTGTTTGCATAATTGTTCAGACAAAGGCACTAGTCTATTTCGGGTCAGTATCAACCCTTTACTAAACAAAGAATCTCTAATCAAAGGGCCAATGCAAAAATGCAACAATCGGTCTTCACAGCATAAGAGGCAAGTGTTCCAAGCAAATGCGACACTGCACCATCCTGTAGACCTCAGAATTAATGCACAGGCTGCACACAAGGAGTGCCACAAAATGTTGTAAGAATTTAATTCCATGCAGAGATCTTATAAGTGGGTCTGGAATACATTCAAAAATAAACGTGAATTATCCCACAGTGGCATGTATGGAAACCATGAGATCCCCCAAGTGATTATAATACCAGAGGAAGCTGGATTACCAGTGAGCATCTATCTTGTATCACCCCTCCCCACACCTATGTTCTTTACATTTTGGTGCTATGGTTCTCCTCTCCTTTGTCTCTGCCCAGTCCACTCCCCCATCTAATATGTGCTGGCCTGCGCCCTCCTACCACATGACTCCTCCCATCACATGACTGCATTGGTGCAGAGGTCAGGGTGGGAGTGGCTGACAGCCAGGTGGTCCCAGTTGTACCGGTGGCATAACATACAGTATACCCTCATCATGTGCGCACACGGGAGAATGATTTGGGGTTTGAGGGGGTCACATCGGGAAGCAGGAAAAGACCAGAGAGAGGCGACCTCAGAAAGGATCCTGTAGCCTAATGCTGGCCACACACTGGGAGATTTCATCTGACAGATATGACAGGAGTTGCCAGCAGAGCAGGTGGGTAATGAAGGGAATGTGCAGGGAGGAGCTGTGATGTCACTGTGATAAGTGTGCGCATGCTACATGGTGCAGCAAACATCCTATACTATAGAGTGAAGCTTCATTACATACTTGCTTTTTATAAACTACCTGGGACATTCAGTGATCTCCCAGATATCTCTCAGATAAAATCTGTAACGATCGGTGAAGCACAGAGAGGATCTGATTACCGGTGATCTGCAGTATCACTGGGAATACAGATGTATACCAGATTATAAGTGATCTGCAGTATCACCGATAATCCGATATACTAGCTAACCTCTGTTCACCTGAGTAGAGTGTAGTGTTTGGTGTAACAGTAACACTTAGAGGACTAGGCCTCAGTGCAGCAAGGAGTACTGCACAGATTCCTTCCGCAGACCTGAGCTCTCCGAGACGGGAGGAGTCAGACTGACAGTAGGAAGGATTGTCTGAAAGTGACACTCAGGAGGAGGTGTCGCTGACAGGACGGGGAACCGCCTCCGATAGTAAGGTCGGTTTTCGAGGTTGGACAAGCCAGGTCGTACACACACGGACAGACAAAGTACAAGATCAGGAGGCAAAGGCAGAGTCAAAGTACAGGCGAGGTTCGGCAACAGGGTATCAGAAATATCGAGGTACAAAATCAGGAGGCAGAGGCGGAGTCTAGGAACGAGCCGGGGTTCGGCAACAGAGTATCAGAAATATCGAGGTGCAAGATCAGAGTACAGGAGGATAGTCAGGCAGGCAAAGGGTCATAACAGATAATCACAATCAAACTAGTACTTTAGCTACTCGCAACCTCTGCAACCCCTATTGCTACGCCTCTGCACACACTAACGTTATTTATCAATAGCGCCCTACATAAGCCAAACTGCAGATGTTATTTAACTGCAAAACGGTGAATGGATTTAATGTAACACTGTCAAGGTTAGGGTTAGACACCACCAGAGGGGGGGGGGGGGTCTTAGGGTTAGGCACCACCAAGGAGATGGTTAGGGTTAAGCTGGCCACTAACGGTCCAATTTCTAGAGAAAAATCGTTCGAGCGATCAGGAATTCTGATCGGACGAAAAATCGTTCACTACACCATCAACTAACCAATCTTTGCTTCCTATCTATCACGACCACCAAGAAAATGCATTCGGGCGACATTTTTTTCACTCGTTCATAATCGATTGTGTCCACCAATGGAGATTATTTACAACCAATCCGATCAGAATTTCTGATCGCTCGAACGATTTTTCGCTAGAAATTGGACCGTTAGTGGCCAGCTTTAGGTACAGGGAGGGTTCTGTGTGAGAGTAGGGTTAGGTATAGTTACAGTACAATATACACCACCAGGGGGGTGGTTAGGGTTAGGCACCACCAGGGGGGTGGTTAGGGTTAGGCACCACCAGGGGGGTGGTTATTGTTAGGCACCACCAAGGGGGTGGTTAGAGTTAGGCACCACCAGGGGGGTGGTTATTGTTAGGCACCACTGGGGGGGTTTAGGGGTTAGGGATAGGTACAGAGAGGGTTCTGTGTGTTAACGCTAAATAACGATAAGGCTTTAACGCTAAATAACAATAAGGCTTTAACGTTAAATAGCTATAAGCGGGAAATGGATTAGCGGCAACACTGTGCGCCATTATTCACAGGCGCCATCTCAGATGGATGCCTAAAACAGTGCCAACAGTTAAACAGTGAGTTTGTTCTGTCAGTGTGAAGAAGTACATTACTTAAATCAAAAATGGAGACTGCACCCAAACGGCTTTAGCAACAAGCTGTATTAGAGAGCATGTAGAGGCACATACACAACATGTTTCAGGCGGAGCCCTTCCTCAGGAGCCCTTCCGACACGTGAGGAAGGGCTCCGCCCGAAGCATTTTGTACCACAGTGAAGCAGGAGTGGTGTACCTGCAGGAGGTGTGCACCGGCACGAGGGACTTCTGGCACATGCCCCCCTCCAGTTGTTAGACCCCTTGAAACAACTTTTCCATGACTTTTGTGGCCAGAAATAGTCCCTGCATGTTTTAAAATTCGTCTGCCTATTGATGTCTATGGCGGTTCACCTGGTTCGTGCAAACTCAAACTTTTCAGAAGTTCAAAATCTGATGTTCGGGCCATCTCTACTGAAAACACTGATTGCCTGCCTGTAATGCTGATCCTATGAAAAAGTATGCAGATCCTGATTTTGACTTTCCTGGTCAGTAAGCTTGTTTCTACTGTGCAGGAGCAAACGCTAGTCGCCTGCTCAGTACAGTCGATCCGATTGCTCAGCTATATTGGCAAGAGCCCATCCGAAAGATGCTATTGCATTGCGCTGGAGCGGGGAAGGTAAATATTTAAATTGCCATTGTTCGGGAGGCTGCCAGCACTGGAAGAGAACAGGGGAAGCCTCATTAGGATCCAGAGGCTTCCCTCTCCCGAGGTAATTACCCCACTGGGGAAATTTTAGCCAGAGTAGTTGCCCCCAGCATAGGTTAGATAGGTAGGTGCCCCCAGTATAGGTTAGTTTGGTAGGTGCCTCAAATATAGGTAGCCAGTATAGTTGCCACCAGTATAGGCTAGGTAGGTAGGTAGGTAGGTGCCCCCAATACAGGTTAGAAAGGTAGGTGCCCCCAGTATAGGTTAGTTAGGTAGGTGCCTCCAATATAGGTAGCCAGTATAGTTGCCACCAGTATAGGCTAGGTAGGTAGGTAGGTGCCCCAATACAGGTTAGATAGGTAGGTGCCCCAGTATAGATTACATAGGTAGCTGCCCCCAGTATAGGTTAGATTGGTAGATGCCCCCCCAGTATAGGTTAGATAGGTAGCTGCTGCCCAGTATAGGTTAGATAGGTAGGTGCCCCCCATTATAGGTTAGATTAGGTAGGTGCCCCCCAGTATAGGTTAGATAGGTAGCTGCCCCCCAGTATAGTTTAGATAGGTAGCTGCCCCCCAGTATAGGTTAGATTGGTAGGTGCCCCCCAGTATAGGTTAGATGGGTAGCTGCCCCCCAGTATAGGTTAGATTAGGTAGGTGCCCCCAGTATAGGTTAGATAGGTAGGTGCCCCCCAGTATAGGTTAGATGGGTAGCTGCCCACCAGTATAGGTTAGATTAGGTAGGTGCCCCCAGTATAGGTTAGATAGGTAGGTGCCCCCCAGTATAGGTTAGATAGGTAGGTGCCCCCCAGTATAGGTTAGATAGGTAGCTGCCCCCCAGTATAGGTTAGATTAGGTAGGTGCCCCCAGTATAGGTTAGATAGGTAGGTGCCCCCCAGTATAGGTTAGATAGGTAGCTGCCCCCCAGTATTAGGTAGGTGCCCCTCCTAATGGAGGGGAGAGCCGCAGCCGTGGGGAGGGCAGCCTGACCTCTCCCTCCCTCTCCCAGGGCTGGCCTCTGTGCTCCCCCCTCCAGACTTTATAGAGCAATGCGCAGGGGAGCCTGTGCTAAACGACTCACCTCCCTGCATTCCCATCGCCGCTCAGTCGCCTCTGGTCCTCTGCTCTCTGCATACGTTGATACACACACTGCTTCCTGTTTAGCCGGAAGCAGTATGTGTATCAGCGTATGCAGAGAGCACAGGACCAGCGGCGACTGAGCGACGATGGGAATGCAGGGAGGTGAGTCGTTTAGCACAGGCTCCCCTGCACATTGCTGTCTGCAGTCTGGAGGGGGGAGCACGGAGGCCAGCCCGGGGAGAGGGAGGGAGAGGTCGGGCTGCCCTCCCCAGCGGCTGCGGCTCTCCCCTCCATGCAGCGCACCCCCTCTGGGGCGGCTGGGGTCACCCCACCTGGTGCGGGTCGCACCCCCTGCACCCCCGTCACGACGCTAGTGATCGCATGCAAAGTTTAAGTGCAAAGTTTAGCGCTAAACTTTGTGCGTGCTGACTTAGGGCGCAAACTTTGCGCATCCTAAAAGGCTTTAGGCGTGCTAAGGGGCTTTTAGGCTTGCTAACTAAGTTAGCACTCTTTTGTGAATTGAGCCCTTTGTGTGTAGGATTTAGCTCTATTGGAACAAATCATTCTCAAAAGGGGTGTCTGCTTCAATGCACAGCCAGTGCTGTTTTTTTGCATATCAGACTAAAGAGTATTTTTCTCTGAAAGCAAAAAAAAAAAAAAAAATCTGTGGTGTCACAGACAATTACAAATGTTTATAACAAGTTACATTTCCTCTGCTCTCTTCAGACACTTCAGTCAGAGACTAAGGACACAGGCAGCTGCTGCTGCTGAGAGCTTTCTCTCACACACACAGGATTAACAGATGCACTGTGAGGGAATTCCCCCTCTCCTCATGGTTCACTTTGTTGTCAGATTTGAGCAGACTTGCCATCAGTTAAGAGTGAAATGAATTTGATACAGTAAACAAAAGAGATAAGCAAGTGAAATGTATATATCTTTATTTACCAGCACTTCAGGAACTCTCTCAATCCCAGGTTAAAAAAAAAGTATAAGTATGGTGCTTTAGGCAAGTTTTACATATGGTGCAGTGGGATTGTCCTGCAGCAGGACAGACCGGGCAGGACAATCACACTACACCGTGTGGCCTTACACATTACCCTGCAGCCGAATGCGCTGACAAAGTAATATGCATAGCTCCACCCCCCTTGACGTGCTTCCTGCTGGACAGGAAGTAGATCAGTGTTTTTCGGGCCGATTGACCCACCCATGCTGCACCACAGACTCCAATGCAAATGCCTGCAGCACATTACTGCTCAGCATTGCACAGCAGTCTACATCACCCTTGCATTGTCAGAAGCACTTCCCCCACATCACATTGCACTACAGGTTGTGGGCCAATCTATGGGACAAGATAGGATGCTGTATGTGTGGAAATAGCCTAAATCAAATGAAGAAAATCTTTTAAATTTTAGCTTTGGCTGTATGTTATATAATGTGAAAAGATAAAAAATCCAGTTGGGGGAATTTTAAGCTAGCTACTGAATATGAGAGGTTCTGTGTGGATTGCACTAGCTTCATGCTGGTATCTGGATCTGGTAGGAGTCATGTGCTGCTGATAAGATTGGATATGAGTTGATGCAAATGGTATGCTAATCTATATATATAAAATCGGATGTATGTATGTATGTGTGTGCGTATGTGCCGCGATCACTCGAAAACGGCTTGACCGATTTGAACGAAACTTGGTATACAGATCCCTTACTACCTGAGATGATATGTTCTGGGGGTCTCGCGTCCCCCCTGCACACGTGGGCGGAGCTACAAACAGCAAATCAGATTTCACCCATTCAAGTCAATGGAAAAAATGTAAAAGGCTGCCATTCTCACAGTAATCAACCCAGAGTCCCCACACTTGGCACAGTTGGTCACTTGGTGGCAGAGGTTACGAATCCAGGAAAAGTGGGAGGAGCATAAAACAGCCAATCAAATTTCAGCCATTCATTTTAAATGGGAAAATGTAAACTGCTGCTATTCTTACACTGTTAATGGCAGAGGCTTCAAACTTGCTACAGTTGGTCATTGGGTGACTGGCGTCCAAATTAACTAAAGGGGCGGGGCCACCTACAGCCAATCAGATTTCCTTGGTGGATAAACTGCTTCCATTCACACATTTTTGATGCCAGGAACCTGAAAGCTCACAAACTTGGTCACTGGGTGACTGTGTGTCAAGGTTACAAAAAGTGGGCGGAGCTAAAAACAAATTTCACTGGAAAATATAAACTGCAGCCATTCTTACACTGTTAATGGCAGGTCTCTCAAACTTTGCACAGTTGGTCACTGCCACTGGGTGAATGATATTAAGATTTTGGAAGGTGGATGGAGCCTACAAAAGCCAATAAAAATTCACCTTTTGATTTTCAAAGGGAATATTTAAGCTGCTACCATTCTTATACTGTTAATAGCATATGCCTCAAACCTGATACAGTCAGTCATTGGGTGATTAAGGTTCAAATTCAGAAAGGGGGCGGAGCCACAAACAGCCATATTTGTTTATTTTTCAATGGAAATATACAAAGTATTGATACCAAGGACCCCAAAGCTGATAAACTTGATAACTGAGTGACTGTATCAAGCCACACCCTGATGAAGCCCATTGGGCGAAACATGTAGGTGGGAGGAGCTACAGGAGGCCGGCCTCGCCCACTGCTACGAGCCCACGCCGCTCTGAGAGCGTTCCCTGCCGCCATCACTGCTGCTGCTGCATGAATGCGCTAAGCCAGCGCGAACAGTACAGACGGTATATTACCTTCTAATTGGTGAGAGGCTAAAGCAGGCATGTAAGCTGAAGAAACGGCTACCACAGATCCACTGGGACATGTAAGATACAGGGGAAACTCTTTTTGTTTTTCCCCCCTCTTTTTGAACAGGACAGAAAGTGCTTTTGATACGCTGCCTTATCCTGCTGCTGCAACTAACATTATTGCTATAATCTGCCTATGTCTATCCTTATTTTTGCACTGCTGAGAGCTGCTGTTTGATCTATTGCTATCTATTGCTATGCAGTGGACATTTGAACTTTCAAGCATCTCTATTGTGGCTGATATGTGGAGGTGATAATTTCATCTATAAATGGCAACCAAAGGTATAACTTGGAATTTGCACAGCTAATCTTTATCTGGACTGGCCAGTCACTCACTTTCTTGTGTCAATATAGACCAAGGAAGTTTTGGACTCTTATGTAGGAAGAATTCTCTCTTTAGTTCGCTTACCCAGAGCTCTGTGGTTTACAATGTATACATGCAATTGCCTCTCTACCAGCAGTATGATGCAGATGGATTAATGTGGAGCATGCGTGGGATGCAGGGGCTACCAGGCTATTCCAGTCTCCGAGTGTTTTTAGTGTTTTTATTGGAATCTCTTGATATGGTATGTCATTGCTGCTATTTTTTCTATTAATAAAGTTTTGTATGTGACAAAGTGAGGCCTGGGTTAAACTTTTTCTGGTGGAGGTTTTTGCAGATTCAGTAATCTGAGTTTAGGCCCGCAGATATCTGATACTTCCGCTTGTGCAGTGTGGTTTATGTGCATAGCGGAAAGATAATAAGATATATTGTCACTTGAAGACCGATATTTAAATATATACACAGGAAACTGAGTGACTGTATGTCAAGGTTAGAAAAAGTGGCCAGTGCCAACAACTAAATTTTTAACATGGCAGGGTTCCCAAACTTTACACAATTAGGCACTGGGTGACTGGGATGAATATTCAGAAATGTGGGTGGAGCCTACAACAGCCAATCAAAATTGACCTATTGATTTTCAAGGGGAATATTTACATTGCTACCATTCTTACACTGTTAATGGCAGAGGCCTCAAACCTGATACAGTCAGTCATTGGGTGACTGGGGTCCAAATTCGCTAAAGGGGTGGAGCCACAAACAGCCAATCAGATTTGTTAGATTGACTTCAGCCGTTCGCTTATTGGCAGGTTTCTCAAACGTGACACAGTTGGCCACTGGGTGACTGGGACTAATATTCAGGAAAGTGGGTGGAGCCTACAGCAGCCAATCAAAATTTACCTTTTGATTTTCAAGGGGAATATTTACATTGCTGCCATTCATACACTCTTAATGGCAGAGGCCTCAAATCTGGTACAGTCAGTCACTGGGAGACTGAAGGGACACTGGGAAAGGACACCAAGCAACATATTATATCCCTGGGAGCTTTTGGGTCAGCACTGCGAGGTTTTAAGGCTCTGTGTGCCCTAACAAATTCTATCACAGTGTCGGCATCTCTTTCTAAGATGTTATTGAATAAAGTCTGCAGAGCGTCTGTGATCTGTGCTGGTTGTATTGATTCAGTCATTCCCTTAATACTCAGATTATTTCTTCGGCCTCTGTTATCTAGATCCTCTATGATTCTAAAGGCCTGTTGCATCTGGTTATCTTGCTTATCAGATTGCTTTTTAAGCCGCTTAATCTCTCCGGCCTGCACTTTAGTGACATTAGAGATAGCCTCCACTTTAAAAGAGAGGGAGTGAATATCTCCGCGGACGGAGGTCACTGCTGCTTATAATGCATTTTTTAAGTCTCCAGCCACAGCATTCAAGTCTCCCAAAGTCAGTACCTTAGGGCTGGTTCAGACGGACGTTTGGAGGCGTTGCGTTTGCTGGCGTCGCGTTCAGCAGCGTTCGTGTGCGTTTGGATGCGGTCGCGTTTTTTCTTCCCCTAGGGGGACATTAGCCGTCGCGGTTAACCTCCCCTGGAAGCTACATGTAGCTTCCAGGGGCTCCTTGAACGCCAGGGAAAATAGGGACCCAAACGCTGCGTTTGTGTAAACGCGCTTGAAAGCTTGGTACAAACGCTCCCATTCACTTGAATGGGAGCGTTTAACACCAAGCCCTGAACGCTGGCTGTAAACGCTCTGCAAGCGTCCGTCTGAGGAAAAGAATCTCCTTGGGTGTCCTGTGTCTTCTCCACAGAAGGTTGCTGCGTCACAGATTTATTGCCTTGGTCCGGCGCCATCTTGTGTCTCTGAGCGGTGCTCATGTTAGCAGACTGAGATTTAAAGATCTCCGGTATACCACGTTGTGAAGAGGTTGGTGATGTCTCTCTCAGCTTCCCCGCTTGTTTCGCCTGCTTATCCTTCTCTTTGCCCATCTCTTTAGGGTGGTTGGATGTCAGAAAAAGCTATGCTCCAAGAACGAGTATGCCGAGAAAATCAAACTTAACCTACGCTGAAACGACTCTCGCGCGGTATGGAAGGGGCTGAAGGCCGCCACAAACTACAAGCCCCAAACCCAGCATGCAACACCCAGCCCGATACTAGCAGAAGAACTCAGCAGATTCTACTGCAGGTTCGAGAATCAGGAAGAACCGGAGGAGAACCAGGTACCAGCTATCCCACCTCCATGCCCTGCTGACAACTCCCTGGGACTGCCCTCTCCCATGGTGATGAGCAAAGCCGATGTCCTGCGCCTCCTATCAACCCTAAACGCCAGGAAAGCCCATGGCCCTGACGGAGTATCTCCAGCGTGCCTGAAAACCTGCTGTAGGCAGCTTGCTCCTATCCTCTTTGCTATCTTCACAAAGTCCTTAGGGGAAGGCAAGGTCCCGATGTGCTTCAAGAAGTCTACCATCATACCTGTGCCTAAGAAACAAGGGGTCACCGAACTGAACAACTTTAGGCTCGTGGCCCTGACATCCATCATCATGAAAACCATGGAGCGCGCAGTCCTGGCCCACCTCAAGCTCTCCACGTCGCCATTTCTAGACCCCTTTCAGTTTGCATACAGAGCAAACAGGTCCACTGATGACGCGATCAATATCTGCCTAGAGCTCATCAACGACCACCTTGATAGGCCGGACACTTACGCTAAGATACTATTTTTGGACTTCAGCTCGGCCTTTAACACCATCTGTCCACGTATTCTCCAATGGGTCCTAGCTGCACTTGGAGTCCACCCAAGTCTACAACTCTGGATCACAGACTTTCTTACCAACAGGTCCCAAGTCATCAGACTGGGCGATATCCACTCTCAAGCTGCGACCACGAACATAGGAGCTCCCCAAGGCTGCGTACTGTCACCACTGCTGTTCTCCCTCTACACGAACAACTGCAGGTCCGAGGCAGACTCTGTCAAGGTTATCAAGTTTGCTGATGATACCACCATCATCGGCCTTGTCACCAAGGATGATGTCCAGGAGTACCGTCAGCAGGTGGAGAGAATCTGCAATTGGACCAAGGAGAACAGGCTGGTGCTCAATACCGCAAAGATCGTGGAGCTATTAATCGACTTCAGGAAGGCTGCTCCCACCCCACCCCCAATTTACATTGACGGCACGGAGGTAACCAGAGTGCCCTGCGCCCGGCTTCTAGGCACTACCATCTCCAGTGGCCTCAGCTGGCGGAGCAGTGCTTTTCAGTGCTGCTAGATTTGGGCGCAGCCGGCGCCTCCATAGACTTCAATAGTAATTATTCCTATTGAAGCGCTCAGTGAGTAACGTCTGCTCCGTCAGAAGACGGAGCCGAAGTTGCTTAAAAACATAATAATTCGGCCTCCAGCAATCGCTGGAAGCCGAAATATTTCATTCCCCCACTATCCATGTCGGCCTGGAGGGGGAATAGTAATTAAATTGGCCCGGACTTGTGCAGAAGCAAGATCAGCTATATACTGCTGTATCCTGCACCCAAGTCTACCGGCGTCGATTTCAAATGTACTCTCAGCTGGAAGCCCAACATCACTGCCACCCAACGTAAAGCACAACAGAGACCCTTCTACCTCCACCAGCTGAGAAAGTTCGGCATGACTCAAGAAATTCTAACCAACTTTTACTCCGCCACCATTGAGTCGATCCTCTGCTCTTCCATCTTGGTGTGGTATGCTGGCGCCACTGTCAATGATCGGAACAAACTACAGAGGGTCATCAGGTCAGCAGAGAGGATCATTGGGTGCCCCCTCCCCTCACTTGCCCTACTACACAGCAAAAGACTAAAAACCAGGGCACTGAGGATTGCAAATGACTCCTCACACCCTGGCCACCGCTACTTCAGCATCCTGCCCTTGGGACGGAGACTACGAGCCATCTCCACTAAAACCACGAGACATAGGAACTCGTTCTTCCCCTCGGCAGTCAACCTCCTAAACTCCCTCCATGTTCTACCATCAAAGCAAACGTCAACGAGCGGCGAGGCCGGCGGCGCTACGGCTGAACAGCCGACCAGCCCACAAGACTAACTGACTTTCGACATCGTAGGGACACACTGGGATTGAAATGTTTTTTACAATGTTGTATTAATCTGATTTTGCCTTCTATGCACTCTCTCTTTCTCTTTCCTCCTTCCTCTTTCTATGCACTCTTCCGGAGCCATTGTATTGTATTGTATTGTGCCAAAAACAATTCCGGGCATGTCCGCTCATGCTTGGCGAAATAAAAGGATTCTGATTCTGATTCTGATTCTGGAGTCTGTCTCCCCGGAGCTTCTCTCTCACACGTCTTTCTCCCAGGGCATCAGACCACGCCCCCCTGTTTGCTCTTCTCTTCACACAGAAAGCCTGGCAGCTCTTGCCTATTATATCAATGATGAATACGGGTGAAGTGATTGCTGGTCTCTCCCAGCCCCAACTAAAGGGTGCAGCAGCTTCACCCTCTAAGTCACAAGCTTGGAGGAAGGAAGGAGGAGAGAAAGAAAGCTCCCAGCTGGTCACTCACTCCAGAGAGAGTGAGTAACTGTGTACTACAGACATGCAGGGCCAGATTTACTACAACGCACTGTAGGCACGTGCCTAAAGGCGCCTGATGATGGAAAGGTGGTTCACTTTCCTTCCCAAATGCCTTCCTCCCTCCCTATGCAGAGTCCTGATGAGAGCGTAAATGAGGTTACTTACCCTGCTCTAAGCATTCCACTGATGAGATTTCCCTTCAGTCAGGGGCACCTCTAAAGACTTAATACTGAGGTTCCTTTAGCTACCTTATACCAAGGGGCACCTGTAGCTTCCTATGACGGGCAAGGGAAGCAAGAAAGAAGGGACAGCTGGGCCAGCCAGCACATTTGTGGTGCAGTTTGGTGGCAGTTTGTAGGGTGCCAGTACAGCCTATAGGCTCCTGTAGGTAAATCCGGGCCTGCAGACATGGCAGCATGTCACTTGTGGAGACACTTCTTTTCTCTCCCCTCGATCCTCACAGTGACCGTGCCTCTTACACCCACCGGCATTATAGCTACCTCAGCTCGAATCTCCCAGCTTGGCTCTGCTTTGCTTAGTCCCTCCCCTCAATGTCATAGAGATGGGGAGGAGCTCTCTCTGTCATACATGAGGAGAGGAGGACAGTGTGGCCGGTGCAGACAGCTGACTGCGGAACAACAGCTGATCTGCTCTGTACAACAGCCACCCCAGCTCTCCTGCCACTTTCCAGGTGCCCAAGGCAGGCCTATGTGGCCTGGGCGGAAATCTGGCCATGCAGTCAATTCTTGTCACATGGTTGTATTTTTATTGATAAGTTGTTGTTATTATTATTATTTATAACTGTTCAGGGGTTTCCCTTGCTATGTCCCCTGAATCCTATCAGCTTTTAATAAAACTGGACTGATAGGGCCCATTTTCACCTCTGAGAATGAATTTAGCATTACCAAATGATGGATCCAAAATTAAGGAACTGTAGATGACCTGCTCTAATAAAAAAAAATAAAAATAATAATAATTAATAGTTTTCTTTTGATATTAGCTACAGCTTTTACGTACATAATATTAACTGAAAGTTATCTTCTGCTAAAAGAGGAAGGAGGTTTTTGTACGGCTCTGTATCACTGTGTGAGTGGGTAGCTGCTAAACTGCTGACAGTGATAGACTGCTTCATCTTCCTCCTTCACACCAGTGATTTTGAGAGTGAAATCCTGTCCTGATCCAGATCCACTGAACCTGGCTGGGGCTCCAGAGTGAAGAGTGCTGGCAAGTCTGATAATCAGTGCTGGAGGTTGTCCTGGTTTCTGCTGGTACCAGTTACAATAGCTGCCAATGCCAGTACTGGCTTTACATGACATGGTGACTGTATCTCCTGGACTGGCAGTGATATCATTAGGAGACTGTGTCAGTGTAACCTGTGCCCAGGAGCCTGAGGAGTATAAAGAAACTGATTACACATTATTATAGTAACTTCCATCATTAGTGTCTATGCACAGTAAGTGTAACACATTATCCATAGTATTGCAGTGTATGGCATTATGTGACGCTCTCACCATGATTACAGAGCAGTATGGCGGCCAGCAGAAGCCCCTGAGATCCCATCCTGGTGTCTCTGCACTGACAGACACAGACTACTGAGATGTCACCTGTACAATGTCTCCTATATAACAGCTGCAATCATTAGGGAGACACGCCCACTTCACATAGGTCACACAGGAAACATGCAAATTATCTCCTGTCCTCACATGTCACACCTCACCTCTCTGCATCACATGACTGAGCACTAATTCTATATTTACTAACAAAAGAAAAACAACAGTTAAAATGTAGATCCTCCTAGAGTTCACTGTTCCAGTACAGGTCTAGTCTAAACCTAATGGACAAAAACTTGTTAGTAAGGTTTCTTATAGCCGAGCTCCTGGCCATGGATTAGGGCATCCAGACTCGAGTAAGATCTGCAGAAGCCCAATAGAATGAAGTGCACAGCTTTTTTTTTTTCTGCACAAGCACTGTATTTTACTGGGCATCAAGGCAGGAGTTATACTCTTTTTTATCCTCTAGGCCAATTTTATTCTGGGGCTCATTTCTTATGTTACAGCCGCTATCTTTGTGAAAAAAAAGCATATAAGGCAGCCCCTCTCTTCCACGTACAACTCCCTTTGTTAGCAGTTCCTCTCTTCTATGAGTTGCTCCCCATTTTCTTCCTCCTCTACCATATAAAGCAACCCATCCTTCATGTCTACCCACCCGCTTGGCTACCAGCCAGGAGCATAGCTAGGAGTGACTGAGCCCCATAGCAAAAAAAAATGTTATGCCCCCCCCCCCCCCCAACCTTCCAACCCCACAGACCTCCCACCCATATTTTCCTCCAGGACCCTCCACCCCAACATTCCCACACCCCTCTAAGTACAGTATAATTAGCCAGGTCTATAGGTCTATAGGTGTTCCCAGTTTAGGTAGTAGTCAGGGGCATAACTAGAAATCACTGGGCCCCCTTGTGAAAATTTTGATGGGCCCCCTTGTGAAAATTTTGATGGGCACCCTTGTGAAAATTTTGATGGGCCCCCAACATAGGTGCCAAATAATCATAATGGGGCAGTGTTATACTATAAAATAATTGTAATGGGACAGGGTTTCACCATAAAATAATCATAATGCAGCAATGTTTCACCATAAAAAATCGTAATGCAGCAATGTTTCACCATAAAATAATTGTAATGCAGCAATGTTTCACCATCAAATAATCACAATGTGTGCAGCATTTCCCCAGAAATTAATCGTAAAGTGGGCAGCATTTAACCAGACAATAATCGCAATGTGGGCGTTACTTCACCAGAAAATAATCATACAGTGGGCATCATTTCACCAGAAAATAATCGCAATGTGGGCATCATGACTGCATGGTGCGACATTAACAACCTGTTATTAAATACAAAGAAGACCAAATAAATTATTCTGGACTTTAGGACCACCAAAAAGACCACTCGCTGTGGAGAGAGTTTCCATCTTCAAATTTTTGGGAGTCACCATCGCAGAGAACCTGTCCTTGGCTGACAATGCTTTAGCTCTAACTGGCAAAGCACAACAACGTCTCTACTCTTTGAGGAAACTAAACCTCCCACAGAAGCTGCTGGTTAATTTCTACAGATGCACTATAGAAAGCGTTCTGACCAATTGCATGATGGCCTGGTACAACAGCTGCACCAAGGCTACTCGACAAGCCCTGCAGCGAGTTGTTAAAACAGCAGAAGCCATTATCGGCACTGAACTACCATCACTGGAACTTTTGTATAATACTCGCAGCGTGAGAAGGGCCAAAAACATTATTAAGGACAACACTCAACCTGGAAATGCCTTGTTTGAGCTCCTTCCATCAGGTAAACGTTTTAGATCAATCCGCACACACACAAACAGACTGAAAAACAGCTTTTTCCCATCCGCCATAAACTTGATGAACTCTGAATCCTCTCTGAAATAATTAACACTGTGTACAAATTGTTAAAATATCTGTAATACCTGGCATACTTGTATAATTTCTTCTCTTCCTACCCTTGTTACTATCACTATGTTGCCTATATGCACCGTGGGGTTGTCATGAAAAGTAATTTTGTTGTGTTACACAATGACAATAAAGTGCTTGAATTACATTGTATTGAATCATTTCACCAGAAAATAATCGCAATGTGGGAATCATTTCACCAGAAAATAATCCTACAGTGGGCAGCATTTCAGCAGAAAATAATCGCAATGTGGGCAGAATTTCACTAGAAAATAATCACAATTTGTGCATCATTTCACCATAAAATAATCACAATGTGTGCATCATTTCACCATAAAATAATCACAATGTGTGCATCATTTCACCACAGAATAATCGCAATGTGTGCATCATTTCACCATAAAAATAATCACAATGTGGGCAGCATTTCACCAGCATATAGGTTAGCCAGACATGGGTGCCACAGCCCCCCAGCATATAGGTTAGCCAGACATGGGTGCCACTGCCCCCCCAGCATATACTTTAGCTAGACATGGGTGCCACTGCCCCCCCCCCCCCCACCAGCATATACTTTAGCCAGACATGGGTGCCACTGCCCCAAGCATATAGGTTAGCCAGACATGGGTGCCACTGCCCCCCCCCATCATATACGTTAGCCAGACATGGGTGCCACTGCCCCCCAGCATATAGGTTAGCCAGACATGGGTGCCACTGCCCCAAGCATATAGGTTAGCCAGACATGGGTGCCACTGCGCCCCAGCATATAGGTTAGCCAGACATGGGTGCCACTGCCCCCCAAACATACAGGTTAGCCAGACATGAGTACCACTACCCCCCCAGCATATAGGTTAGCCAGACATGGGTGCCACTGCCCCCGCAGCATATAGGTTAGCCAGACATGGGTGTCACTGCCCCCGCAGCATATAGGTTAGCCAGACATGGGTGCCACTGCCCCCCAGCATATAGGTTAGCCAGACATGGGTGCCACTGCCCCTGCAGCATATAGGTTAGCCAGACATGGGTCCCATTGCCCCCCAGCATATAGGTTAGCCAGACATGAGTGCCACTGCCCCCACAGCATATAGGTTAGCCAGACATGGGTGCCACTGCCCCCCCCCCCAGCATATAGGTTAGCCAGACATGGGTGCCACTGCCCCCCAACATACAGGTTAGCCAGACATGAGTACCACTGCTCCACCCAGCATATAGGTTAGCCATATGGGTGCCACTGCAGCCCCCCTATATAGGTTAGCCATATGGGTGCCACTGCAGCCCCCCCCCTCCATATAGGTTAGCAAATAGCAATACATTGGAGGTTGGCAGCAAGAGAAAGCCAGAAACTCTCTCCCCCGGCCCCCATCCCCCCCCACCTCCCTTCACAGCAACCAGCACCAGGCACGACAACATACATATATACTTTAAAAGCTGCAGCTTGCGTGGGGTCGGGTGACGGGTCGGGTGACGGGATGCTCATCCGGATCCCGGGTACCCGGATTAACCCGGGTATCCGACCATTTTCCGCTATCCGGGTCGGATCCGGATTCCGGATACCTGAGCCAGTATCCGGATAGCTCTATGCGGATATCTGGCCGCATAATCCGGATACCCGCGGGTACCCGCGGATATCCGATGGATATCCGGATCTGGGTACTGTAACAAGGGAGATGATGTCATTGAGCCAATCAGAAGGCTCCTAGTCAACCAGAGGGCTCCTAGCAGAAGCCCTAGCAACCAATCACAGAGGAGAACTCTGACCAGCCCCACCTGACCTCATTCAGCCAATCAGAGGCCTCCCAGCCTAAGCCCTGTCACCCAATCACAGAAGGGAACCATGCCCCCCCCCCCCCCCCCCGTGTAATAAGAGGGCTGTCATGATGAGACAGATCGTCCTTGCTTGTGTGGCTGGCTGGCTGGTCACTGACAGACTTGCTCCAGTGCTGTTGGCTTAGCAAGTGCTGCCTGTATACAGTGATAAACCTAAAGCTTTGAGTGCTAAGCACCTTCACTACACTATTGTTCTGTTGTTTTTTTTAGCTAGCTAGTGTAATTGTTTGATTTTATTCACTCAGTTAGGTCCTGTCTGTGTGTGCTGTGCAGGCCAGCAGGACAGTAAAGGTTAGGGAAAGAATAGGATTACTGTGTTATTGTATTGTATTATATAGTTAGTTAGTACTGCAGTTAGTTGTTAGAGAGAGTAGTACTGTGTTAGCTTACTACAGATTACTGCAGTGCTGCTGTGCTGAGCATTGTCAGTGTGACAGTTAGACAGATAGTGTGCACTGTCTGTCCTCTACTCTGCGGTCTGTCACTCCGTGCTGATTTGATTTAAAGTCATACCCCGATTTCATTAAAGTAAAAGTACCCCACATCATCTGGTGACATCATCACATATAAGTTGTACTATGTCTGCTGGCATCGGCAGCCGGGGGAGGGGCAGCAAGGGCAAGAGGACAGGGAGCAACATTATGGCCACCCTCAGAAGGTCTGCCTCAGTGTCGACCCCAGCGGGCAGCCTACCCTCAGTCAGCGAGCTTTTCGCTCCATGCGCCACGATTGAACTCAGGGCTGTTAGCCGCAAGGAGTTTGAGGAGGATGTTTTGGGTTTTGAGGAGGGGGGGTATGATGTTGATGATGGGATGAAGGACCGTGACTAACATCCACAGGATGGGGATGTCAGCTCTGACTCTGAGGAGGAGGATGCGTCGGTGGGTTTGGCACGGAGGATCAGCATTGCAGACAGTGGCCGTGGAATGCGGGACCCACCACATCCTTCTGCCGCTACCACCACTCAACCCCCAACCGCCACAAGGAGAAAATCCGCAGCATCGCATTCAGGCCGCAGGGGAATCTTCACCTCCCCAAACTGGCGGTTTTTCACTCTGCCCTCATTGGACAGCAAGTTTGCCATATGCAATGTGTGCAAACTACAGATGAGCAGAGGTTGTGACCCCTACAAGTATGGCACCTCCAGCTTCATCACCCATCTCGCCAAAAAACATGTTGTTGAGCATGAGGATTTCAAGAGGCTGAAGCAAGCTGGTGCTGGCTCCCACCGCCACAGTGCCACAGGCCACTGCTGCTGATACCACCACCTATATTCAACCCAAAACACAATTGCGGTGTCATTTTTTGGAGGTGTCTGGGCTGAAAACTGTCATGTCCCAGTTGTGCGATTGGACTTTGGACACAATGTGGGCTGCACGACCGCTGTCTGGAACCTAGTCCTGATGTTAATTGACAGCTTTTTTTTTTTTTCATTTTATGTCCACCAAATAATAAATTAGTGTTTCCCTTAAAAAAAAAAACATGATGCTACATGCATCATTTTACCTAAAAACCCTTTTTAAAGCTATTTAAAGGGCACTTCCGGTTTTTCTATCCAGGTACCCGAATAGGTCGGGTACCCGCGGGTAATTTGATCGGATATCTGAATTCACTCGGATATCCGCAAGGTCGGATCTGGATACCCGAATCGGATCCGGGTATCTGGGTACCCGGATCCAGATCCGGGCGAGTATTAAGAAGTACTACCCGAGCAACACTCGGGTCGCTCCGCTCCTCCTCGGGTGGCCTCCGGCTCCAGGGCACACTCCGGCTCCAGGACATGCACCTCCGCCAGTCCAGACAGTCGCAGGCTTGCAGCACACTGTCTGAGCTCTGAGGAGAGGCAGCCAGTCCGTGGTCCACTCCCTCAGTCGCGACGCCGCTCCTCTGAGTCCTCCTTCTTCCTCCCTGGCTGGCCGGAAGCCGGAACTATAGAGTAATTGTTGGCCGGCCGCCAGGGAGGGAGTATCAATGAGGCAACTGGTCCCCCTCCTCACACCAGCCAGGCAGCCAGATGAGGGGTAACGGGGGGGCTGGGGGGCCCGCTCTTCTACAATTATCGGGGGGGGGGCGGACCGGAAGATAATTCAAAAAAAAAGTCCTCTGCTCTGAGCTAGGGGCGGGCCCCCTGTGACGTAGGGCTGCCACGGGCCCTATAGCATCCACTATGGTTGCTATACTGATTTCTACGCCCCTGCTACCAGCCCCAAGGCCCAGGATTAAATTCGGTCCTGCTGAGCATGTGCAGACCTTACTCATGCATGCCTGGTCCAGATGCACTAGAACATGATGAATAGGGATGGCTGAACGCGTTAGCCCTTGATCGGTTCCTGGGGAACTGTCACTGTTTGCACAGTAGCGCAAACTATACAGGCCATTTACAGATGCCCTATACTTTCCCATGATGTTATTTTATACCCTTCACCCTGAAGTCAGGAGGGAAAAGATGGCCATTCAGACATGATCAGCACTATACATTTTGATGGCCATTTTCATTCTGCATTAGTCAGTGTAGGGAGAGGTGCTGCTGCTGCTGCAGATAGAGGGACAGTGAGAAATAGGCTGTTGTTTGATGTTGTGCTGTGTAGCTGCTTCCTAGGTATTTGGCTACATTCAGATCACCAGCTAAATAGTCCTTTTGAGGACTCATCCTGACCACAAAATCCTTTTGAGGACTGACATTGACCCTGCTGTACTGATTTGTTGTTGATGCTTTTTGTGGTGTGGTGTATTGTAGCAACATAACAACACCCATACACAGTGTAGTGTGTGACTGCATCACTTTTATAGCCCACCCTCACTGCACAAAAGTCAATGAGTGTCACTGACATTCGTGACACGACATGTGCTGTGTTATCCTCCCCCCCCCCCCCACACACACACACAGTGTCACACCAACACCCATGTGACTGACCTTACACTGTGTTATCGGTGAAATCAGTGTGTCCCCCCAAAAAATAAAGTGTGACTTGAATTTGGTTGACAATACCCCTTTGCTGGTCACTGCGTGGCTATCAGAGGGTTACAGCACGGACATGTAATACAATTATTACACATTATTACCCTGGTGCATGCCAGTTACTTCAGGCCTCATGTCTGCCCTGACCTTAGGCACAGCAATCTTGCACCACCATTAACACCCAGTATTTCATATGTTCCTACTTTGATTGGCTTTACCCCCAAAATATATACATTATTATTACCCTTGTGCATGACACTTACTTCAGACCAAATGTCCACCTTGGCCACAGGCACAGCTATTCTGCACTACCACCACCCAGTATGTCATTTGGTCTTACTTTGATTTTCTTTACCCCTCAAAAAATATTAATATTATTATCATTGTGCCACTTACGTCAGAGCTCATGTTCACCCTGGCCACAGTCCTGCACCTGCACCAACAGCATCAGCCACTATGTAATTTAGCTCTATATCTATTGGCTTTATAAAACATATATATATACTAGCTGGACACCCAGCGTTGCCCGGGTAAGTATTTGGCTGGTGTTTGCTCCACCCACTTTTCCTAACCCTAACACACAATTACTCAATTACTCAAAGACCAAGTTTGTTAGCTTTGCGGTATTTGGCATAAATAATTTGCATTAATATGAAACAAATCTGATTGGCTGTATATGGCTCCACCCCGTTTTATCAATTTGAACCCCAGTCACCTAATGTACCAGGTTTGAGGCTTGTGCCATTAACAGTGCAAAAATGGCAACAATTACATATATCCCTTGAAAATCAATAGGTGAATTTGCTATTGTAGGCTCCACCCACTTTTCTGAATAGTAATTCCAGTCATCCAATGACCAACTGTGCAAAGTTTGAGAACCCTGCCATTAACTGTGTAAGAATGGCTGCAGTTTACTTTTTCCCAGTAAAATTTGTATTTTGTCTCCGCCCACTGATGACCCGTCATTGACCGATTATGTATTTGGCTGGTGTTGGCTGCGCCCACTTTTTCTAACACTAACACACAATTAATCAATGACCAAGTTTGTAAGCTTTGCGGTCTTTGGCATCAATAATTTGCTTTGAAATTAAACAAATCTGATTGGCTGTTTGTGACTCCACCCCCTTTTCTGAATTTAAACCCAGTCACCTATTGTACCAGGTTTGGGGCTTGTGCCTTTAACAGTGGAATAATGGCCGCTTGAAAATCTATAGGTGAATTTTGATTAGCTTTTCTATGCTCCACCCACTTTTCTGAATATTAATCCCAGTCACCCAGTGACCAAGTGTGCAAAGTTTGAGAACCCTACCATTATGGCGTTGCCCGGTTATGTATTTGGCTGGTGTTGGTTGTGCCCACTTTTCCTAACACACAATGAATCAATTACTCAAAGACCAAGTTTGTCAGCTTTGCGGTCTTTGGCTTCAATAATTTGCATTAACATGAAACAAATCTGATTCGTTGTTTATGACTCCACCCCCTTTTCTCAATTTGAACCCCAGTCACCCAATGAACAACTGTACCAGGTTTGAGGTTTGTGCCATTAGCAGTGCAAGAATGGCAGCAATTACATATCTCCCTTGAAAATCAGTAGGTGAATTTTGATTGGCTTTTGTAGGCTCCACCCACTTTTCTGAATAGTGATCCCAGTCACCCAGTAACCAACTGTGCAAAGTTTCAAAAACCCTACCATTAACTGTGTAAGAATGGCTGCAGTTTACATATTCCCAGTGAAATTTGTATTTTGTCTCCGCCCACTGATGACCCAGCATTGCTCGGGTATTTATTTGGCTGGTTTTGGCTGCACCCACTTTTTCTAACCCTAACACACAATTACTCAATCACCAAGTTTGTACGCTTTGCGGTCTTTGGCATTAATAATTTGCATTTAAATTAAACTATTGTGATTGGCTGTTTGTGGCTCCACCCCCTTTTCTGTATTTAAAACCAGTCACCCAATGAGCAACTATCCCAGGATTAAGGCTTGTGCCATTAACAGTGCAAGAATGGCAGCAATTAAATATTCCCCTTGAAAATCAATAGGTGAATTTTGATTGGGTTTTGTAGACTCCACCCACTTTTCTGAATATTAATCCCAGTCACCCAGTGACCACCTGAGCAAAGTTTGAGAACCCTACCACTAACAGTGTAAGAATGGTTTTCATTTACATTTTCCTAGTGAAATTTGTATTTGTCTCCGCCCACTTTTTGGTTATGGGAATAAAAAGTATCCTATATGTTATTCCAGGTAATGTACTATGTGTGTGCCAAATTTCATTCAAATCTGTTCAGCCATTTTTGCGTGATCGAGTAACAAACATCCAAACATCCGAACGTTCCCATTTATAATACAGTATTAGTAATATTAACCTGTCTGGTTCATATCTTTCTGGATTTATGGGTTTAAAAGCGATACATTTTTTTCAAGAATTTTAGGCCTCCAATTCCAAGTGTAAGTCTAGAAATGTAGGTCTGACACACTAAATAAAAGTATAGGGGTTGATGTATACACAAGTCACAAGCAACACTGAGCCCACTGAGTAATGTGTGTAGGTGGCTGAATAATTGCTGAATTTGTAGGCCTGGAGGAGTTATTGGCTGCTCTTAAAGGGAACCTTAACTGAACGGGGGGTAAAGAGTTTTACTTACCTGGGGCTATTACCAGCCCCCTGCAGCAGTCCTGTGCCCTCGGCGCCGCTCTGGAATCCTCTGGTCCCCCGCTGTCACTTAGTTTCGTTTTTGACGACTCACCAGTCGCCGGCCGCCATGCGTATTATTGGACGCATTCACCAATGCAATTAGCGCTATTGCGGACCGCAACGCGTACAAAAATTCCAAATTACAAAAAAACGCATTCCGCACGCGTAGATATGCGGCAACGCGTACTTTTGTACGCGTTGCGGTCCGCAATAGCGCTAATTGCATTGGTGAATGCGTCCAATAATACGCATGGCGGCCAGCGCCTGGTGAGTCGTCAAAAACGAAACTAAGTGACAGCGGAGGACCAGAGGATTCCAGAGCGGCGCCAAGGGCACAGGACTGCTGCAGGGGGCTGGTAATAGCCCCAGGTAAGTAAAACTCTTTACCCCCCGTTCAGTTAAGGTTCCCTTTAAGGTACAGGGGGTTTAATGGCTACAACACTGTATGCAGTGCAGTCATTAACTCCTCCTGGGCCCTAAGGGCAGCTGTTAATTCTTCCTGGTTTCAAAGTGCAGCCATTAACGTTACTGAGTAGACTTATACTTGAGTCAATAAAAGATTCCAGCTTAAAGGGAACCAGAGATGAAGCACCCTCATGTATTTTACCATATATATCAGTGGGAACATTAGAGAAAACACCTACCCTGCTCTATGTTTCATTATTTACTGTTCCTATTGCTTCTTATCACCCCTGATAAAATCCCCTACTGAGCATTCAGTCTGGCTTTGTTCAGGAATCTTTATAGCTGAGTCTGTCTTCTGTGCTGTCTTTTCAAGCCCAAGCCTGCCCCCTTGTGGCTCTGCTCAGGAATCATTATAGCTGAGTCATTATAGCAAAGCCAGACTGAATGCTCAGTCGGGGATTTTATCTGGGCTGTTAAGAAGCAATCTGAACAGTAAATAATGAAACAGAGAGCAGGATAAGTGTTTTCTCTAATGTTTCCACTGATATATATGGTAAAATACATGAGGGTGCTTCGTCTCTGGTTAACTTTAAGAAGGTCAAACATTGGAGTCAACTTATATTCAAGTATATACGAGTATTTTGAAAAAGGGAATGGCACAGAGGGTGACATCACAATCGGGGCAGTAAAAGTGTGACCCATTTTGGACTTTTTTGCCTTTGCTATCAGTCTTAGGTGGCAGGCAGAGAGTAGTAAAAATCCAGGCAAAAATCATTAACAGTAAGGCGGATCAGCAGAAGCACAGAAGAAGCTCAGAAGCAGTTGAGAACCAAGTGGCTATATTGTTAACATCCTTTTCTTTCAAATGAGCTTATCTGCCATCTCTGCCATGGCAGTCATGTGACACAGGGGAGAGATCAAATTACAACTTGTGATTAGAGATAAATGAGGAGGAATTAGACAAGCTAAAAGCGCTACATGCATACAGGTTGCATTTCTCTATGTTTTCCTTCTGTCCTGTGTTCAGGTCCAGAGGGGGAATTAGACAGGCTAAACTCTCTACAAACACACAGGCTGCATGTCCCTATGTTTTCCTTCTGTCCTGTGCAAGAGTTCGGGTCCAGAGGGGGGATTAGGCAGGCTAAACTCTCTACATGCATGCAGGGTGGAGTTCTCTGTTTTTCTTCTGTCCTGTGGAATAGTTCAGGTCCACTTAAATTTCAGCACCACCCCCAACATGATGTCACGCTGCACCACCGTACTGCTGCACCACCACTGATTGGCTACTGGGATCCAGGAAGCAGAGAGGAGATGGGGATCCCGGTGGCCGGCAAGGGAGGCCTGGAGTCCTGCTGGGCATGGTAAGCAGCAGGAGCAGTGATGTTAGCTAGCCCGAGCATAGCTTGGGGTTACCGCTCTCAGCATCTAAGATCGGACTCACAGCCAGGGAGGTTATTAATATTACTTACCCTGGTGCATGCCAGTTACTTCAGACCTCTGTCTCATGTACAAGCTGCCCATGCCATTTGCACTTATGCATGCCCTGTCATCACATGTGCTGGCATTTTAATTGTGTCCTGTTAACAAGCCAGACATTCTTTTTTGTCTTTAGCTTGAATAATAGTCTTTAAAAGAATTTGAAATTTTGAGTTGTCAGACAACAGGACAGATTTCTACTTTTCCTAAGTCCATCTAAAATGAGCTTTGGTCTAGAGAAGGCAGCAGTGTTTCTGGATCATGATTATATATGATTTCTTTTTTGCATAGTAGATTTTTATCTTGCATGTGTGTATACAGAGGCAATCTGTGTTTGTTGTTTCAGAAGTGTTCCTAAGCCCATTGTGTGATTTCTACTCTACTCTACTATAATCATGTCTATTTTTATTGCAGTGCCATGTGAGGATTGTCCAGAATTGGGTTCTGTTTTGTCTCTCGATTGCATAGATTTTTTGAGAATTACGTTTTGTACATGATATATTCCTTAAATACTTTAACCAGTTCACCCCCAAGGGTTTTTACCCTAACAGACCAGAGCAATTTTCCCCTATCAGTGCGCCTCCCTTTTATTCCCTAATAACTTTATTACAACTTATCACAAGAAAATGATCTATACCTTGTTTTTATCGCCACCAATTAGTCTTTCTGTGGGTAGTACATTTTGCTAAGAATTATTTTATTCTAAATACGTTTTAATGGAAAAAATAAGAAAATAATGGAAAAAATTCATTATTTCTCAGTTTTCGGCCATTATAGTTTTAAAGGATACCCCAACTGAAATGTGACATAATGAGATAGACATGTGTATGTACAGTGCCTAGCACACAAATAACTATGCTGTGTTCCTTTTTTTTCTTTCTCTGCCTGAAAGCGTTAAATATCAGGTATGTAAGTGGCTGACTCAGTCCTGACTCAGACAGGAAGTGGCTACAGTGTGACCCTCACTGATAAGAAATTCCCCTTTTTTTACCTCTTTCTTGCTCTCAGAGGCCATTTTCTGCTAGGAAAGTGTTTTATATTTGGAATTTCTTATCAGTGAGGGTCACACTGTAGTCACTTTCTGTCTGAGTCAGGACTGAGTCAGCCACTTACATACCTGATATTTAACTCTTTCAGGCAGAGAAAGAAAAAAAGGAACACAGCATAGTTATCTGTGTGCTAGGCACTGTACATACACATGTCTATCTCATCATGTCACATTTCAGTTGGGGTATCCTTTAAAATTAAACGTTCTCCTGTGGATAAAACGGACACATTTTATTTGCCCAGTTGTCACGATTATTAAACTGTTTACATGATGTCCCTATCACAATGTATGTATATTTTGAAATATACAGTATGTGTTATTTTTCTGTTTTGTCATTTTTTTGTCCGGTTCATAATTACAAGCCCCTATGTAAAGTAAAAGTAGTTTTCCCTCATAAAATATAGTTTAAAAAAGCTGAGTCCCTAAAGCAACTATTGATGTATTTTTTTTAAACTGATTTTTTTTTACTTTACTTTTTGGACACAAGATGGCGCTATGAAAACTTTCCCGTTTTTTCTACATTTAAAGGGGAGCTGAAGAGAGAGGTATATGGAGGCTGCCATGTTTATTTCCTTTTAAGCACTACCAGTTGCCTGGCAGCCCTGCTGATCCTCTTCCTCTAATACTATTAGCCATAGCCCCTGAACAAGCATGCAGCAGATCAGGTGTTTCAGACTTTAAAGTCAGATCTGACAAGACTAGCTGCATGCTTGTTTCTGGTGTTATTCAGATACCACTGCAGAGAAATAGACCAGCAGGGCTGCCAGGCAACTGGTATTGATTAAAAGGAAATAAATATGGCAGCCTCCGTATACCTCTTACTTCAGTTCCCCTTTAACTACACTGTGACTGTTTCCTGTTTTATGAATGGACGTGGCCGCTGATCGCGGTCACGTCCATTCATTCCATGCACTGCGATTGGGTAGAGGACCGCTCGGTCCTCTTCCCCAATTTCTGAACATGGAATCTCGACAGAAACGGTGGCAGGAGCGGCGCACACACGTGCAGAGCGGCGACGGGAACGTGCAATGTATTAAAACGTCATGTTGCCGTTAACAGGCTCAAACAAGACGTTTTAATACGCTGCAATGTCGTTAAGTGGTTAAAGAATATTATTATTAAACTGTTGCGCTATTTGCCCATGCTTTACCCCTCCCGATATTACAAGAAATTCAGCCATATAACTGGTTATGTTACTGATCTGTTGCCAGTGGATCCATTGGGTCATTTTTCTTGGGCATTACACACATTTCCCAGACTTTCGTAGCCCCTAACTATTTTGAAATGTTGCCGGTATCAAATTTTAAATGAACAAACTTTTTTTTTATAAACCATATATATTTTTTCACATTTAAAATGTTATCATTATACTACATTCAGTTACCAGTAAAAATATAAGGTTTCGATGGTTTGCAGATACTTAGTTTTGTATGTATATTTACCATAACACAGCATTTTTGGAAATGAGGGAGTTTGGATGTGTAAGAGCTAATTGATGGAGAATAAACAAGCTCTCACGCTGCATGGAAGTGGTAGGACTGGACAACATTGGAAAATCAAGATTGCATAGTGTTAGACCAGCTTGATGGAGAGACAGCTATAAGTATCCTTCAGAAGATAGTTTCAGTCTATTCTAAAAAAAAATAGTTGTAGGGGTTTCATTTTTTTTTTCTTTTACTAACAGTGTCCACAGTAGGGAAGGTCGTAGATGCTGATTACTGATTCCGTGGTTTTCCGATTTCCAATGAGTCTTTTTTTTTTTTTTTGGTCATTTTCTGCATTCTCTGATTGGCCAAATACTTCCGAGCTGACTCAGCATTCTCTGATTGGTTCAATGCTTACGAGTTCTGTGACTGGACTAAAATTACAGAGTTGTGGTAATGCGGTATTTCTGCAGATTTCCATTTTCTGATTGGCAATGCAGATTTCCTATTGGAAATGCAGGAATTGTGTTTCAGCAAAATCTGAATGAGCACCCCTAGTTCACAGCAACCTACTTGCACTGCTTCTATATCTGCTAGTATAATATTTAAAAAACAATAAAAGAGGAAGGAGGTTTTTGTACAGCTGTATATCACTGTGTGTACGGGTAGCTGAGGTACTGATGACAGTAATAATCTCCTTCATCCTCTTGCCCGGCTCCTCTGATGGTGAGACTGAAGTCTCTTCCAGATCCGGATCCAACATACTTCTCTGGGATGCCGCCTAATCTTCTCACAACATCGAATATGAGACCTCTGCCCCTTTGTCCTGGTCTGTGTTGGGTCCAGCCTAAGAGATCCACCTTCCAGTGAGTGCTGTAGACACTTTCACTGACTTTACAGGTAATGGTGGCATCTTCTCCTGGAGACACAGATATATATTCTAGAGTCTGATTCAGCACAATATCTGCACAGAATCCTGTTTCAAGAAGAAATAAAACATACATTATTTTAATATACTGTATATGTTCTCCTTTATTTTTAAAACAGCTTATAGTTGTGATATGAGTATGTTTAGTAAAATAATGCCAAAAACTGTAGTGTCCTCATACCTGTAATATGAATAGACAACACACACAGCAGGCAGAGGAGCACAGCCATCCTGATGTCTCTAGATTGTTACACGGGTCATTCGCTTTACAGCCAGATTATTTATACCACAAGAAATCTACAGGGAACATAACTTCAGTTTATATATGCAAATCCAGATAGATGCAAATATCAAAAGCACAGATGATTTTTTTTATATAGATGGGATTATAATGTGACTTCAGCCTCCTTCACAAAAATAGGTCTTATTTCCGCCCAGACTTTCCATACACAAATACTGCTGCAGTGTCCCGCTATACACCATTCCATCCACTCATCAAGTCATGCTTCCGGCTGCCCTACAGGAATTAGATCTAAAGTGACACTGAAGCAGAAAAAATAAATATGATATAAAGGCCTCAATTCTGAAAGGCCACTCTGTAAAATAACAAACATGAGGAGAAATACCGCATTTGGTATTTCTTATTTTTCATAGTGTGGTATTTTTCCAACAAACATGTGCCGTGAGAGAGGGAGGGGGTGAGGAGGATACCTTCCTCAGCTCACTGATCCTCTGGGCTGATGGGCAGACGGCATCGGGGCTGAGTGCAGAGGCTGCACTGTCACATCCACGCACCAGCAGCTCTAAGCAGTAGCGGGTCTCCACTATCCCCCTCCATGCACACTACTCAGCATTCTAAATGATTTTACAGAGCAGGCTACTGACCTTTTGAAGTGATATAGAGGAAAGGTGCACAGGACCACCAAAGCAAGATTCCCTGGAGTGCTCCAAGCCCAAAAATAGTTCCACCATGCCAGTTACTTGAAGAGATGAGAGCAGCTGGGCACATCCAGTAAAAAACATGCCTTTATTGGATCAGTATTAAAATCAGTATCAAAATAACGGCATCAGTCCACCAGGAGAAAGTTGGATAAACAAGTGAAGGTGTCAACAGCTGTTTTGCACTCAACTATAGAGTGCTTGTTTGTCCCTCTTTCTCCTGGTGGACTGATGCTGCTCTCATCTCTTCAAGTAATGACCTTTTGAACTTTCCTCTGCAGAAAAAAACAAAATACAGTGACAGGGAGTTGAGATAATAAGCTTCAGAAGACAGAGCTCTTGTAACGAGCGCAGCCGCAGCGGACTGCATCGCCACCGCGGCTGCTTCTGGGCCCCTGTCCGTCTCTCCGGCGTCTTTATCCGAAGAGAGGGCTCGTCAGCTGACCTACTAGTCAGCTGACATCAGAGGAGACTCACAGCGCTCCGGATTGGCTACTGTAGGGGGCGTGCCAGTGAGGTCTCCTCTGCTTCTTAAACCTTCGGGCTTCAGTCTAGCGCTGTCTGTTGTCGTGAATGCTTGCGTGTTAGCGCTCAGACCTTAGACTAGATCCCAGGTGTTGATACTAAGTACTTCACACCTAGTCTAGGATATCGCTTCATTGTTATTGTTTATTTGTTAGAATAGTTCTGGTGTGTTTGAACTGGGATTTCACACAAGACTAGAAATCCTGTTCATTATAGTGAGGTTCCTGTGGATGATAGATGTATATGCACTGTTTGCAATATACATCTATCTATAGTTAGTTCATTATTGTATTATTCTGTATTGATCTCCTGTGTATGACTCTTAGCTAGTACTCTGACTCTGATCCTGCTTTCCGATCCTGTACCTTTGCCTATCTGCCTTGTTAGTTGCTGAACCTCTGCCGGATTTCCGATTACTCTCCTGTCTCACGATTCTGTGCTGATACTTACCTCTCTGTTGCCGAAACTTGCCTGTCTGACTACTCTACTCACCAGTGGGCCCTCGCCACTGGTGAGGTGCTAGCTTCACCTGCGCCTCTGGTGAAGTTATTCTTTAGCGCAGTCCTGGTTGGGTCTCCTAGCACAGTCTGACTCACCCGCTCCTAGGGTGATCACTCGGCTGCAGTACAGTCTGACTCACCTGTCCCAGGCAATCACTAGTGCAGTATTGGTTGTGTCTCATAGGCTGCAGTACAGTCTGAATCACCTACTCTTTAGGCGACCAGTAGTTGCAGCATTGTCTGTGCCTCCTGCTACTAGGCTGCAGTACAGTCTGAGCCGCCTACTCCTTAGGCAGCCACTGGTTACAGCTTTGCCTGTGCCTCCGCTCCTCGGGAGATTCTATCCCAGTTGCAGTATTCCCAGCTTGCTGGGGTTTGTACTTTATTATACGGGCGGTCAGTGTATCTTTTGTACCTCACCAGCATCTCTGGTGAGGTCTGGCCAAACTACAAGGTTACCATATCCATTAGTGTGTTCACAGAGCCCCGGAGGTCTGGCCGTATTTAGTACTGCCGTGTAGTTACTGTAAGCCAGCACCTCTGTAGGGGCCTAGCCTATGTGGCTCTGAGGCTCATCAGCTCCACTGATGAGCACTTGTTATTTATTCATTATCCTCACTAACTCCATTGGTGAGGTGTTGCCTAGTGATTGAGGGACCTTCCCAGCTTCTCTGGAAGGTTCAGCCAATACCATCTAAATCACTAGTATCACCTTTCCAGCTCCCCTGGAAAGGTCTGGCGTAGCTTTCTTGCTACCTGTCAACTAGTTCCTTGCCAGCTCCTCTGGTGAGAACTAGTCGGTCCGTTCCTGTAGTCGCCTGGTAGATATTCTAGGCCATCTGGTAAAGCTCTGTTAGTATCTGTTTGATTGGTTCTTGTCTCATGCCAGCACCCCTGGCAGAGACCAGCTATACTACCTTTGTATTTCCTGTCTGTACCTTTCCCAGCTTCACTGGGGAGGTTCTGGTCGAATCTGTCTTGTTAAGATCTGATAAAACTATTAAAGTTACGGTTGCACCAAACACTACATTCTCAGCTCTAGGGGTTGCTATACTGGTATTATTGGTGATTCTGCAGATCACACATAATCGGGTATAGCATCTGCATTATAGGTGATTCTGCAGAACACCAAATAATCAGACATCTGAGTGGCGGCACTATACCGTCACAGCTCTCTGCAAATTTGAAAGTGGGAGAACTCAGCAAAGCTTTTTTTGCATAGATAATAACTGGAGTTTTTTTTACTCTTCCTGTACTGGGAACAATATGAGAATCATATCTTTGCTGCTAATGTTTTATTTCTTAGGTGTACTACACATACACATCATTATATCATAAGTATATTTTCACTTCAGATTCCCTTTAAACACAGTGATGTCTATCAGTGGTTTATTAATTTGCTGAAGCCTACTGATCAGTGTGTAGTTATGGTGCCATAGACCTTAGTAAGAGTTGTACACTGACCCTATACTGTATATATAAAATAATCAAATGGTATGGAGCACCAAAGCTTGCTTTGCAAGCACAGCACAGTGTTAGGGTTCGTTTCCATGCAGTGCAGAGCCCCGTGCCTCTGCGCGTCACTCCCGGGCAGGGGGCCGAGCTTGTGATCCCATTCACTATAATGCTGTGGGGCGGGAACAACATCTTGTTCCATATCAGGACATGGTGGCAACACTGCAAATCATAGACAGCCAATCAATGTACAGGAGTATGCTCAGTCAGCACAGTGGCATTCTGAACCCAGATGTGCACAAGAATTTGCATATGGGACAAGAAACTGCCTATTTAATATCTCTAAACACTGTTTGATTGGTTTAGCATAACATTTACCTCAAGTCAGAATTTGTAGCATTTAATTGCCGATTCTTACATTACAACCTAATTTTCATGTTTCATGTCTCTTGGTGTTTACAGCAAACCTTTGACAAAATGTCTGCAGTGCTGGAGAGAACATGACTTCAAGAGGAAATGTGGTGGTACTCCATGTACCAGGAAGTAGACTTCACTTGTATCCTTTTGCATACTAGTATTTCAAAACAACCACTGTAGAAAGGGTGGCAATGCCTTAATAAAAGGAGTTGGAGTACCTGCCATTGGTTACAGTGTAGTCAGATTCTCTTGTCAGTGGTTGCACTGCAGATTGTTAATGGTGTGGTCAGAATATATGTAATTTTCATTGGTGCAGTTAATATGTCTATATGTGGTCACTGATAAAACAAATACAGCTGCTCTGTGACGGCCTCAGAGGTTGTCTAAGAGAATCTTGGAAGCAACAACACCATAAAGTCCAAAGAACACACTAGACAGGTCAGGGATAAAGTTATTGAGAAATGTAAAGCTGGCTTAGGCTATAAAGAATTCTAAAGCCTTGAACATCCCACAGAGCACTGTTCAAGCAATCATTCAGAAATGGAAGGAGTATGGCACAACTGTAAACCTACCAAGACAAGGCTGTGACCTAAACTCACAGGCTGAACAAGGAGAGCGCTGATCAGAAAAGAGGCCCATAATGACTCTGGAGGAGCTGCAGAGATCTACAGCTCAGGTGGGGGAATCTGTCCATAGGACAACTATTAGCAGGGCTGGGACAAGGCAGAGGCTGGGCAGGCTGCAGCCTCTTAGCGCTTCCCCTAGAGGGCGCTCCTCTGCACTCGCCCTCCCATTCTGTACCATTCCTTTGCATGCTCCCCATCTGCCCTGCGCTGTGATCTCTCTCATCAGACTGCCTTCTCCAGTCCACACCTGTCCTCCTATCTATCTGGCATGGAGCTGGCCCTTCTGTCCGGAGCTGTAACAGCCGCGCTGTCATCAGAGAGATGATAGGCATGGCTATGGCATTGGGTTGCTAGGCGACAGCAGGAAGCCACTTCTGCAGGAACGGAACTGGTGTCGGCTTCCTGCAGGGTTGCCTATGGACAAAAACACTGCACGTGTTATGTGAGATGCCGCGGGACTGAACAGGACAATGACCTCCTGCTAGCATTCAGTGAATGCCAGACTTGCCCACAGATGACTGGACAGCGCAAAGGGAGGACCGAGAGCAGCTGTTGTCATGTAGATGCCTGAAAAGAAGCAGGTATGGTGGGGGGAAAGGGGGCTTAAAATGGACAGACAGAAAGAATCACAGACAGACACACATCACATCAAATAGCTTCCTATTACTAGATGTGTTCTCAATACAGCAGTGCCCTCAATCTAACTCTCCCTTTTGTGAAGTGAGTGTAGATTGAGAGCACTGCAGTATTGAGAACACATCTAATCATATTTATGTGTTTGTAATTACCTGCTTTTGTGTGCTTGTGTGTGTGTGTGTGTGTGTGTGTGTGTGTGTGTGTGTGTGTGTGTGTGTGTGTATGGTGTGTGTGTGTGTGTGGTGGGGGGGGGGCGCACTTTGGAATCTCTGCCTCTGGTGCTGGGAAGCCTTGTCCCAGCACTGACTATTAGTCGTGCACTGCACAAAGTTGGCCTTCATGAAAGAGTGGCAGGAAGAAAGCCATTGTTGACAGAAAGCATAAGAAGTCCCGTTTGCAGTTTGCCACAAGCCATGTGGGGGACACAGCAAACATGTGGAAGAAGGTGCTCTGGTCAGATGAGACCAAAATGGAACTTTTTGGCCAAAATACAAAACGCTATGCGTGGCGGTAAACTAACACTGCACATAACTCTGAACACACCATCCCCACTGTCAAATATGGTGGTGGCAGCATCATGCTCGGGGGGTGCATCTCTTCAGCAGGGACAGGGAAGCTGGTCAGAGTTGATAGGAAGATGGATGGAGCCAAATACAGGGCAAACTTGGAAGAAAACCTCTTGGAGTCTGCAAAAGACTTGAGACTGGGGCGGAGGTTCACCTTCCAGTAGGACAATGACCCTAAACATAAATCCAGGGCAACAATGGAATGATTTAAAACAAACCATATCCATGTGTTAGAATGACCCAGTCAAAGTGCAGATCTAAATCCAACCGAGAATCTGTGGCAAGATCTGAAAACACTGCCCATCTAATCTGACTGAGCTGGAGCTGTTTTGCAAAGAAGAATGGGCAAGGATTTCAGTTTCTAGATGTGCAAAGCTGGTAGAGACATACCCTAAAAGACTGGCAGCTGTAATTGCAGCAAACGGTGGTTCTACAAAGTATTGACTCAGGGGGCTGAATTATTACGCACACCCCACTTTGCAGTTGTTGATTTGTAATCATGAAATGTTTGGAACCATGTATGATTTTCATACCACTTCTCTAATGTACACCACTTTGTATTGGTCTTTCACATGGAATTCTTATAAAATTGATGCATGTTTGTGGCAGTAATGTGACAAAATGTGGAAAACTTCAAGGGGGCCAAATACTTTTGCAAGCCACTGTAAAGTTATGGGGGCCCACTCCTCCTTCTTCCTCTGCAGAGCAGAATAGCATTACATAGTTGGGTTTGAAAAGGACATAAGTTAATCGAGTTCATCAGAAAATATGGTACAGCACTAGCCTGCATGCTTACATGTCCAAGTTGACCCAGAGGAAGGTGTAAAACCCTTACAAGACTTAGACCAATCAGCCCTAAAAAAAAAATCCTTCCTGTCATGATTCTGTTGCATTGGTATACAATGCAAGGGAATCGCAAGGAAGATTGCTCTGTCAGTATGCAAGAAACACTGAGACTGGAATTAAAGGAATAAACATAAAGATTTATTGTAATCAGCATAAATGTTGCACATTAAGTTCATGCACAGAGTTATGCAACTAAACAGTTACACAGCTTACAAACAAACAATCAGCATTAAGATCATGCAGAGAATCAAACAAACAGGACGCATAAACAAGATAAGTTTATGCAGAGAATCTGACCATCAGAATGCGTGCACAATTAGCATTAAGTTTATGCAGAGAATTACTCTATCAGGATGCATAAACAATTAGTATTCAGTTTATGCAGAGAATCATGCAGACGTCAGGCAAGTAATATAAGCAATGGAGCAACTGGAAACTAACACATAATCAGAACATATCAGGTATTGCAGATGCTATGGACCCCCTGCATATAGGATAATATGCAAAGGTATCCAAGCATAACAATATAGTGTGCACACTGAACCCCAAACCTGACTAATATATACACATGAGAATCATATACATTATATACAGAGACAAAGCATCAGAATTATAATCGGCAGGCAACGGAACGTCAAACATGCAGGGTCAAACCAGAGATACAAACAAGATACAAATCGCTTAGGCAAAGGGTTAGTCAAAAACAGAAAACAGGTCAAACACGATAATTACAAATACAAAGCTGAGCAAGACAGGAAGGCTAGGACTCAGGATCAGGAACTGACTTTGATGAGCTAGCACAGAGTGGTCTGTAAAGGCAGCTTAAATAGTGTCCAAATAAGTCAGATGACAGAGTCCAGGTGATCACAGAGCTGCCCTCATTAAATCTGCAATAACAGTTCTTGCGAGTGAGACCTCTGCTGGTGGCAGAGGATACTTCCAGCAGTTTCAAACTCTGAGGACACAGATGACATCTGCTGGCGAAATGGAGGAAGTTCATCAATCGTTCAGGAAATTCGCCAGCAGATGCATTTTGTGACATTACCCCCTCCTCAAGGAGCGGTCTCCGAACGCTCCATATGAACTCGCGTCCACCAGGATCCCAGGACATACTGGGCAGAAAGGCAAGGCCAAGGAGGGCATGGGCGAAAAAGTGTACAAACATAAACAAGGTAACAGGCAAAATGATGGGCTGAGTAGATTCAGGGTCATCAGGTAACAAATAATGGTGAAGATCAAACTGGAGACCTTTAGGCAATGCAACAGCCCATGATCCATGTGCCAAAGCAATAGGCAAGACATCCATAGGACTCCAGGATGTGCAAACTTCAGGTAGCATAGTAGACTGAACATCGTCAGGAACACCAGACTCGGGAGCAGCAGCAGGAACAACAGGCTTGGGGGCCACAACAGGATCAACAGCAGACTTGGAAGTGGTAGCAGGAACAACAGAGTTGAAGGCCATAACAGGAACAACAGCAGACTTGGAGGCCACCGGAGGAACAGCAGCAGTCTTGGGAACCACTGAAAGGACATCAGCAGACTTGGAAGTCACTGCGGAAACATCAGATTGGGGAGCAGCCACAGGAACCCACGACTTGACAGGAACAGTAGGATCATACGGCTTGGCAGGATCAGGCTGAGCAGGAGACCTGGCACCATCAGGCGGGATACTATCAGGGGTAGCAAACAGGATGCCCACGGAAGAAGCAGCAGGCAGGATGCCCTCAGGAGCGGCAACAGGCAGGATGCCCTCAGGAGCGGCAACAGGCAGGATGCCCTCAGGAGCGGCAACAGGCAGGATGCCCTCAGGAGCGGCAACAGGCAGAATGCCCTCAGGAGCGGCAACAGGCAGAATGCCCTCAGGAGCGGCAACAGGCAGAATGCCCTCAGGAGCGGCACCAGACAGGAACTCATCCGGAACAGCAAACTTGGAAACAGCAGCTGGAACAGTGGAGTCGGAGGCAATAGCTGAATCAGCAGTCTTTGAGGCAACAACAGAATCATCGGACTGGAGAGCAGCCATAGGGTTACCGGATTCAGGAGCAGCAACAATATCACCAACCTTAGAAACAGCAGCAGAGTCCCCAGACTTGGAAGCGACAGCAGAGTGGATACCCTCAGAAGCGGCAGCAGAGTGGATACCCTCAGAAGCGGCAGCAGACTGGATACCCTCAGAAGCGGCAGCAGACTGGATATCCTCAGAAGCGGCAGCAGACTGGATATCCTCAGAAGCGGCAGCAGACTGGATATCCTCAGAAGCGGCAGCAGACTGGATATCCTCAGAAGCGGCAGCAGACTGGATACCCTCAGAAGCGGCAGCCGCAGCAGACTGGGTACACTCAGAAGCAGCAACAGAGTCACCAGACTTGGAAGCAGCAGCAGAGGTCTGTGACATCTGAGCAGTAAACTGGAAAACTTCAGGTAGTGCTGCAGGCGGATTAGCGACAGACTGAATAGTCTCGGACAGGGTAGCAACAAAAGTCTGTGAAGGCTGGGCAGCAGCTTGCATAACCTCAAGCAAAACAGAAGACGGGATAACTTTAGGCAAGTTAACCGGTTGGGACGCTTCAGACAGGACAGCAGACTCCGTAGTCTCAGACAGGACAGCAGACTGTGTAACCTCATGGATCTGGACCTTTGGATGAGCACTTGGCTGGGCCGTTGGCTGAGCGATTGGCTGGACCGTTGGCTGAGCGCTTGGCTGGACCGTTGGCTGAGCGCTTGGCTGGACCGTTGGCTGAGCGCTTGGCTGGACCGTTGGCTGAGCGCTTGGCTGGACCGTTGGCTGAGCGCTTGGCTGGACCGTTGGCTGAGATCCCAATACAGTCTGTGCGGACTGGCACTGAAACTGTGTGAACTGAGCCTGTGCGGACTGAGAGCAAAGTTCTGCAGGCAAGGAGCAAAGTTCTGCAGGCAAGGAGCAAAGTTCTGCAGGACTGGATACTGCAGGATGAACATGCTGGGGCTCTTCAGGCCTGCCAGGCTGACCCACTGTCAGCAAATCTAGTCCATGAAAGAGTCCACAGAGAAAGGCGAGGGACTGCTCAGGACTGACTGGAGATTGCTGAGGACACAAATCAACTGGAGTCTGTATGGAGCTGCATGGAGTCTGCACCGACTTGGATGGAGGCTGCACACGACTGGAATCGGCTGGAGGCTGCTCACGACTGGAATCGGAGTTGGTAGGAAATAATTTTTTCTTCTTTTTCTTTTTGGATGATGACTTATTTTCTAATGATCTTTGCCAGGACCAAGGTGTAGTTCTGACTGCAGTTTGCAAGGAAGTAGGTCTCCTTTGACGGTTGGAACCTGACAAGACAGAGTCTTTATAACTGGTTGCTAAGGGCAACGGACACGTTGGGTCTCCCTTAGTAACAGGTGTGACTTTAACTGCTGCAGATTGTGAGTTCTGGCCAGAGGTGAGTACAGAGTTAACAGAGGAAGGAGAAACATGAAAATGAGAAGACAGAACCCTTTGCCAAGCGATTATTAAGGCAGAAGCAGCTTCAGGCTTACAAAGTCCATTCGCACACATGGATATAACACTTAGCAAACACTTGGTTACCAATTCCTTACTTTGTTTGCAATAAAATTCCATAAAACTTGTCCTGTCATCATTTAAATACCAGTAATAAGCATCAATCTCTTCAGCAGTCATATCAAAACAGGCTTGACTTTTGCAGATACCTTGATCAATGGAGTCATTCAAACCACTCAGGTATGCATCCGCATGCGGTTTAACAGGCTCAGAAGAAAAATTAAGAACACAATCCCTGTCACTTTTAACACTAGAAAATTTACTGGATCTGACTGAACTATGATTGATTACTGAGTACGGCATAAACTGACTGCCAGAATCATCAGAAGGGGGGAAATTTTCACGCAATAGATCTTTCCAGATATCAATTAAGGGAGCCACAAAGTCATTCATACAAACCCCCATATCAACTAAAGTGGATGCAGAATCTATGCATTCATTCAAAAAGTTTTCACTGGTATCAAAGTAATAATCAATAAATGATTCCTCATCACATTCCATCTCAAAAACTAAGGCCTCTATTTCCCATTTTTCAAAAGGAGGATCCCATGAACTCTTGTTATCGGCAGATTCATTATCCAGAGCATAAGTTTTAGGGTGAACGGTCTGCATGGAGGTGGCTGGAACATTATTTGGTTTGCTCTGGTTTAATACTGCTGTGGGAATTTTGCAGGGAAGAGGAACTGGCAAGGATTTGTTTACAGAGGCTTGATAAATTTGGTAGGTGGTGGGAGACCTCATAAATTCAAGAGTGTGTAGAATTTTTAACAAAGGCTGAACATCAGATTCAAGGAATTCTCCCTGCTGGACATATGAATTGATCTGCCTAATACTTTGCACCAAATCATCATATGAATATTCATAAAACTTATCAAAACAGAAACTTTCATCATCCTCAGCCAAACAGCAATGATATTCGATATTTGCATAATTCCATTTAATTCCCATGGTGGCAAACCTACTCTCAGTATTTCCTGGTGACAGAAATTTTAGGCTAGCTCATCTGTCATGATTCTGTTGCATTGGTATACAATGCAAGGGAATCGCAAGGAAGATTGCTCTGTCAGTATGCAAGAAACACTGAGACTGGAATTAAAGGAATAAACATAAAGATTTATTGTAATCAGCATAAATGTTGCACATTAAGTTCATGCACAGAGTTATGCAACTAAACAGTTACACAGCTTACAAACAAACAATCAGCATTAAGATCATGCAGAGAATCAAACAAACAGGACGCATAAACAAGATAAGTTTATGCAGAGAATCTGACCATCAGAATGCGTGCACAATTAGCATTAAGTTTATGCAGAGAATTACTCTATCAGGATGCATAAACAATTAGTATTAAGTTTATGCAGAGAATCATGCAGACGTCAGGCAAGTAATATAAGCAATGGAGCAACTGGAAACTAACACATAATCAGAATATATCAGGTATTGCAGATGCTATGGACCCCCTGCATATAGGATAATATGCAAAGGTATCCAAGCATAACAATATAGTGTGCACACTGAACCCCAAACCTGACTAATATATACACATGAGAATCATATACATTATATACAGAGACAAAGCATCAGAATTATAATCGGCAGGCAACGGAACGTCAAACATGCAGGGTCAAACCAGAGATACAAACAAGATACAAATCGCTTAGGCAAAGGGTTAGTCAAAAACAGAAAACAGGTCAAACACGATAATTACAAATACAAAGCTGAGCAAGACAGGAAGGCTAGGACTCAGGATCAGGAACTGACTTTGATGAGCTAGCACAGAGTGGTCTGTAAAGGCAGCTTAAATAGTGTCCAAATAAGTCAGATGACAGAGTCCAGGTGATCACAGAGCTGCCCTCATTAAATCTGCAATAACAGTTCTTGCGAGTGAGACCTCTGCTGGTGGCAGAGGATACTTCCAGCAGTTTCAAACTCTGAGGACACAGATGACATCTGCTGGCGAAATGGAGGAAGTTCATCAATCGTTCAGGAAATTCGCCAGCAGATGCATTTTGTGACACTTCCTGACTCCAGATGCCAGAGATCAGATACAATCCCTGCTTCAACACTATTGGGAATAAACTAGTACTTATAGCATGGATGTCCTTCAATGCAAGGCAAGCATCTGATCCCCCTCATCTGTCCCAGCACTGCATCGGTCCTCCTCAGTCCTGCCCTGCAGCTGCACACTCTAAACTGCATACATGCCTTCAGAGCTGGAGGCAGGTATTTAGCAAAGAAAATGTGATTGCAGGAAATTTCAGAGGAGACACAGTGCTGGGAAAGGTAAGTATAATGCTCGGCTTTGCTACTCTACAACATAAGAGGGGGTGCAGTTGAGGGGTGAGGGTTGTTGTGGTGCATGAGAGGGTAATTAACAAATCACACTTGGGGGAGCTGGGTCTAGAGTAATACGGGTAACACTTCAGGGAGGGGGTGTTGGATCTATAGAGAGGGCCCCATGACATTTTAGCTGAGGGTCTCATGGGTTCTAGTTATTCCTCTGTGTGAGATACTGGAAGTCTGGAAATTAGGGACACCTGTGATGAGAAGCACAGGAAGACTGACACACCTCACAGGAAGCAAAGAAGGCTACAATACTGTGGAGTCACTAGGGGCATTTAGGTAGGGGACACAAGTGTAATGAGAAGGGGGAAGATTCTGGCACAGTGTAGAGCCCAGAAATTTCTGATGGCAGCTCTGGACAAAGCACACATGTCAGACACATAAGAAAAAACAATATACATTAGATGTTAGAAACAAATGTATCTGTGTGCCATTGGCCAGAGAGTAATCAGACTCAAGCGCCTCAATCTGACTTCTCTCTGGCCACCAGGTCACTTGGTGGCTGCTAATTGACCTGAGGAAACAGGAAACACCCATGAAATGCATTGTCATCTGACCTTACTGTAGGCAATAAAATATTGTAGGCAGAGTCCTATTGGCTATTTTTAAGACTTGGGGTCTGTTCAAAATCATTGCAAATCATTCTGAATCAGAATGATCATCCCATTCAAACAGCTTTATGTGGTGCTGATCTCTTACTGTATTAGCTGTAGGGAAAGTAGCTGTGAGGAGTTGTCATGGTGCTGATCTGTTATTAGCTGTGGGGAGAGTGGCTGTGAGGAACTGTCCATGTTGCTGATCTGTTATTAGCTGTGGGGAGAGTAGCTGTGAGGAACTGTCCATGGTGCTGATCTCTTATTAGCTGTGGGGAGAGTAGCTGTGAGGAGCTGACCATGGTTGCTGATCTCTTATTAGCTGTGGGGAGAGTAGCTGTGAGGAGCTGACCATGGTGCTGATCTCTTATTAGCTGTGGGGAGAGTAGCTGTGAGGAACTGTCCATGGTGCTGATCTCTTATTAGCTGTGGGGAGAGTAGCTGTGAGGAGCTGACCATGGTGCTGATCTCTTATTAGCTGTGGGGAGAGTAGCTGTGAGGAGCTGACCATGGTGCTGATCTCTTATTAGCTGTGGGGAGAGTAGCTGTGAGGAGCTGTCCTTGGTGCTGATCTGTTATTAGCTGTGGGGAGAGTGGCTGTGAGGAACTGTCCATGGTGCTGATCTCTTATTAGCTGTGGGGAGAGTAGCTGTGAGGAACTGTCCATGGTGCTGATCTCTTATTAGCTGTGGGGAGAGTAGCTGTGAGGAACTGTCCATGGTGCTGATCTCTTATTAGCTGTGGGGAGAGTAGCTGTGAGGAACTGTCCATTGTGCTGATCCCTTATTAGCTTTGCAGAGCGTAGCTTTGAGGAGATGCCCATGGTGCTGATCTCTCATTAGCTGTGGGGAGAGTAGCAGTGAGGAGCTGTCTATGGTGCTGATGTCTTATTAGCTGTGGGGAGAGTAGCAGTGAGGAGCTGTCCATGGTGCTGATGTCTTATTAGCTGTGCGTAAAGCAGCTGTGAGGAGCTGTCCATGGTGCTGTTCTCTTATTAGCTGTGGAAAGAGCTGTTGTGAGCTGCCCATGGTGCTGAAATCACAAATGTATACAGTAAATATACAGTATGAGTGCATTATGCAACAATACCCCAGCATCGAGCACTAAGGATACATTTTAGTTAGAATTTGTTTTTTAAATCTTGTTTATTAATGACCAGTAAAATAAAGTACTAAGATATTACACAACATACTACAATTTATGAATATTTATCAATATTTTTATGAGTTCTATTTATAAAAGAGTAAATTAACTGTTATTACAAAATGCTTTTAAAGGAAATCTGACAACTGTTTTTGGAGTATGCCAATACATTTATGTATTTTGAAATTGATAGTTTCATGTCTGTTTTAAGGAGGTAAGTCCACCACGGCCTCCTTAGCGATTTTAGCAATTTTAGTGTATTGTTTTCTTGTGGCGCCTCTGTTTACTGCATATGATACCTGTGTCCACCCCTGGTGGAGAGGTGATGTACCCCTTTCTTCCGATCTACAGAGAGCGACTTCTTAATCCTGAGTGGGGACAGGTCTAATCTCCCCACCTGCATTTACGGTGCTTATCTGGAAGGTAACCGTGGTTTGTGAGTATTATTCTACTTACCTACTATATTGGGCTCTCGGTGTCCCCCTCTTTTTGTTCCCTCTACATAGGTATGTATGAAACCTGAATTGATTTCTTTACTTTAGATGAAAAAAAAAAGAATATTACCATAGTTTATCAAATTACCAGTTTTCTGCAACTGCCACTTTATTATTATTTTAAGAAACTTTAGTGATTATCGCCACATTGATAAAGTGGCAGGCATCCTGATCACTACTTTACTGATCAACAAATGGCTCTCGCAATTTTATTACAGTGCATGCTATAGGGAACAATGAGAAACAGTGGTGTTTTGTTTGAGCTCACTGTTCACCCCATTATTACATATTGACACTTTAAGAGGCAGTAAGGCAATGAAAGTCAATGGGCCGCCTACCGCTACAGTCATGTATGTTTCCTAAAATAGTCCTGTGGTCACGTCTGAAGGGAATTTCTGTGGAACAGCTGCATCAAATATGAACAGTGTGTTAGTAATGGCAAACTCCCCTAATTCATCTTTACTAACAATAGAAGATCTGGGATGGTGAATTAAGGCTTTAATTTTTTTCCCTAAGTGTTCCATTTAGAAAATGCCCTCAAAAGAAAGTTCTACTTTTTTATTTAAATGATCCATTTATACATGTTTTGCTATGTCTATTGTTTCCATTTCATTGATATAATGCAAAGTTACATCCTGCAGGACTCTTCCAGAAACCAGACAAAAGTCTCTTGGCTTCGAGATTCAGCTGGCACTGATTTTTGCCCTGAGGAAGTTAGTCCTATGTACACATGAAACGCGATGCCTTAGTGCAAATTAACATTTCCAGCTTTCACATTGTTCTTTGTGTCATCTTTGAGATAAGCCCCCTCTCGCTTCTTTATTTTGTTGGTTTTAATACATTTTATTACCTTTGTGCGCCTCTTTCTCCCTGTTATTTAATGTGAAAGTGCAGGTTGTAATAGTGCCCAATGGAGGCTCACATATGGTTCGATTTAGGGAAGAGGAAACCAAGGCTGCTAGGAAAGAAACCTTTTTGATGATCTGGGATTTTTTTTTGAAACAGTTATAGTGATTTATTTTTTTAAGGAAATATGTGACAGTGGCACTTATAGTACAGCGGCGGCCTTATTTTATCCAGTTTATGCTCATTTTAAAGTGCACCTTGAGCAGCAAAAATGTGATTATTTCAAAGCTGGCTTCATGTATCCAAAGCTGGCTCTATGTACTGAACATGAGTGTGTGCATTCAGCCACCATACCATATTTCCCCATCCTTATCAGTATAGTGACTCTCTATTACAGTAGTTACTACAGTAACTCTATTGAATACTTATTCTACAGCCCTACCTAGTTTGTACATCTGCTCTTCCGTTAGAGTGTAAGCCTTTGGCCTTCCCTAGTGTATTCTACATGATCGTGTGCTCCTTTCCTATGACCCCCTCATACTTGTATTACTGGGCCTACCAAACCAGTCTAAGATCACATGATCATGTATTTTGTACCGTTTGCCTTGTATAGCTTTGTCCTATGTTGTATAACCTTGTTACGTCTGTCATGCTTTGTATCATTGTATGTTTATATTGTCCAGCGCTGCGTAATATGTTGACACTTTATAAATACAATAAATAATAATGATAATAATAATAGTGTAATAACACCCTCTATAAAACTCTGGGCAAACATAACTATAAGCACAACTGCCCAAAGCTTGGCATAGAAGGAGAGCTACATGCCACCCTTTACTGAGACTAGTGAGGGAAAGGAGAGTGGGTGTTTATGTCACTGTATGGGTGGGGCTGGGTGGCATATGGCTCCAATACTAGGTTATAGCTAGAGGGACTTATTGCACTATACTGATGAGGGTAGAGGGAAGAAAAAAGCTGTGCACATTTGTCTTATACTGTATATGGGCAGGGCCGGGCCGAGGCATAGGCTGGAGAGGCTCCAGCCTCAGGGCGCAGTGTAGGAAGGGGCGCAGAATTCATTCAGTTGTCATTCCTAATTGTGTTTGAAGCAGAAAGAAATAAGAAAAGGGGATACATGGCAGTGACTGCAAGCCAGATAACTAGATATTAAGGTGTTGGGGAGGTTGTGGGCCATGTGGCCCTCTTAGTCTAATAGCAATCAGTGTGTGATGGCTGGGGTGGCAGGGATGGAGGGGCGCACTTTGGTGTCTCAGCCTTGGGTGCTGGAGGACCTTGTCCCAGCTCTGTATATGGGTTACCCTTCAGGTTATTTATTTATGTCTCCACAAGCATACCTTTACAGTTCACTGGTCATACACACACCAGCAAAGAAAGAGGAAGGAGGTTTTTGTTGAGCTGTATATCGCTGTGTGGTCGGGAAAGACTGGTACTGCATACAGTAATATTCTGCAGCATCTGTTTCACTCACTCTGCTGATAGTAAGTGTGTAATCTGTTTCCTGTCCCGTGCCACTGAACCGATCTGAGACCCCAGGAGATAGAGCATTTGCTTTATGAACCAGAGTTTGAGGAGGTAGACCTGCTTTTTGGAGTGGTCTTGAGAGTCATTTACCTTTGAGAATAGCAAGATGGCCTCTTTGTCATCTCTGCTCTGGGTTTTTTATCTTCTATACATACAAGGTACAGTGGTTTATTGTAGTGCAGCCAGCTGACTATGCAGATGTAAAAATAGTACACATAAATAGTACACATAAAGGCCCATATGTAATTCACTTTTTGACATGAGTTTTCTCCCAGGAGATCATTTTTCATCTTCAATTTAAAATAACTTTTTAGCACTTTGCAATAGAAAAAGTACCAAAAAGTAGGTAATAAATTACTGTAAAAATTATTTTGAGTATTTATTTGCTTGCTGGTGGCTTAAAAAAAGGCATTTTATTTTAAATTGTAAAAATATCACCTTGAAGAAAACTCAGGTGAAAAAGTGAATTTTTGTATGGTCCAAGGGCTCATATGCAATTAACTTTTTCTCCTAACTTTTCTCTTAAGTTATATTTTCAAACATGTCAATAAAAGGCCTCTTAAATCACCAGCAAGCAAGAAAATACTTTAATAGTCATTTTCCACTGCTTTTTGGTACTTTTTAATTTGTAAATTGCTGAAAAGCTATTCTAAATAGAAGATGAACAGTATACCCCAGGAGAAAACTCAGGAGAAAAGTTTAATTGCATATGGCCCAAGATGTGACAATATTGCGTAGGAGAAAACTAAGAAGGAAAAACAAATTGTATAAGGACCAAGGTCTGCTAGGCCTACTCACCACAAGGCTCTAAATAAGCCACAAACATTGTTTTTATTTGTTTGTTTTTGTTTGTGTGTAATATTACTTCTTGTTACTGCCATAATCTGGAGCTGGGCTGAAACGGTGGTGGCATTGAGGTCCTTTGTGTTGTGTTGGGTCTGCCTCTTAATAAATTGTTCATGGATCAGTTGATTGTGAGAAGTGTACCACACATTTTTTAAAAATCCTTCACAAATGATATTTTTTATCACTTAAACTTAAATATTGCTAGTATAGCCAAGAACACTTTTACTGAGAAGAATCCTTCAGACACCAGATCAGCATGGGTGTAGCAATCACCCCTGCAACCCCTGCGATTGTAGGGGGGCCCAGAGGCTTTGGGGGCTTTTCTTCCCCCCTCTCCCCAACTGCAAGTGCAGCTCATTAGCAAAAAAAACCTCCCTGTTTGCTCACAAAAAACCATGTGCAGGAAAGTGTGTAATTTTTTCCTGCTTCCAGATGCTGCTTCACAGCAGAACACTCTCTACTGCCACTCGCCAGCTCCCAATCATGTGATCTGCATGGGGTTCGGGGATCAAGGGGGCCCCTTGCTATCATTTTTGCAGTGGGACCCTGTTAAGTCTGGTTATGCCCCTGCAGATCAGTTTTTGTAATTATTCAACCTTTTATTGAAGTGGCTGGATAGTGTACAGGTTAAAGGGACTCCGAGCAGTGCAGAAACTATGGAAAGATGCACATCATTTTAAAGCTCTCTTTCTCCTCTTTCCAATGACATATAAACCGCCACCCTACGCCTTTTAGTTTTCGCTATTTTCGCGATTGAAATTGCAGCGGCCGCGATTTCGATTGCGAAAATAGAGAAAACTAAAAGGCGTAGGGCAACGATGTAGGTGTCGTCAGAAAGAGGAGAAAGAGAGCTTTAAAATGATATCCATCAAGCCATAGTTATATTGTATTACACAGGGCGACTTTTTGTCAAAGTCAGCAGCTGCATTCAGCAGAATGGAGCTGCTGACACTGGGGAAAGTGTCGTCCTGTGCAATACAATATAACTATGGCTTGATGGATATCATTTTAAAGCTCTCTTTCTCCTCTTTCTGACGACACCTAAATCGTTACCCTATACCTTTTAGTTTTCTCTATTTTCGCGATCGAAATCACGGCAATTTCAATCGCGAAAATAGCGAAAACTAAAAGGCGTAGGGTGGTGGTTTATATATCATTGGAAAGAGGAGAAAGAGAGCTTTAAAATGATGTGCATCTTTCCATAGTTTCTGCACTGCTCGGAGTCCCTTTAAGGGCTCTGACACTTAGAGCATGTCTGCCTTCAATACATAATGAATAAAACCAGTTATTAATAAAATGCAAAGTCAGCTCACAAAGCAAAAAACTGTACTTTTGGGAACCTATAACTTCTAAATGAATAATAATACTGATGCACAAATGCAAATATGATATAACCGTATGGCATCTAAAAAGTAGGAAAACCTGTTTTTATTGAATATTATGTCAGGGTTTTAAACCATTTTAATAGGTGTTTTATTTTGGTAACTATAGGGGTGGGGGGTAGGGGAGTTCTTTACCAGACGGAGCGGTGTGTAAAATTCAGTTGAATTAGACGGTAGCTTAGCACTGGCGAGTTCAGCAATAGGATATGGCCAAAGGTCTCTAACATCCACCAGCTCCATCATGGAGGAGTGGAAGAGGAATAGAGGATTCCAGTGGCAGCCTGTGAAGCTCTAGTGACCTCCATACCCAAGAAGGTTGGAGAGAAACATTACTGAAAGATAGTGGTGGGGAAAAAAATAAATCAATACATTGCAAAGGGAGAAGTTTAAAATAGAAAATAGAGCAAGAAATTATTGATACTCTCTAAGCAATTTGTTCACGTTGTTTGATCTACCGTGAGCCTGCGGGTCATCATCTTTACCATTGGCAGGCATGGAAAAAAAAGACAACACCAACTTCCATCCACTAACAATGGGATAGACGAAACATTTTCTTTAAAAATATATATACAGGTATATGCCAGAGGGAGATACTGCTTGGGAAATGGTGTGAACATTGGGGGCCCCATCAAAGTTTTGCTGGGAGAGGGGCCATGAATAGTAGTTATGCCCCAGTGTTATATATAGGTGGACACCTCCAATGTAAGTTTGTACTTGGGGACTACATACCGCTCCACAAAAAATTGCTAATTTTGCGATGTACCTTGACCGCATGGTTCTTTCCCCTCAAGGGCCAAAGTCTGCTTTTTTTTTTTTTTTTTTTACATTCGTACTCCGTGATTATTGTTTGGATTACAGTGATCACAGGTTCAGAAGCCGACGGTTCAAATCACTTAAACAGCTGAGTTTAGTGGTGACAACATCATTATCAGGAGTGCAGCACAGATGTTACTACATGTGGTTCCCAGAGGATTCAGGTATTCATCAAAATAACCACATCTACTGTAAAGCTATTCTTCATATCTAATGCAACACCACCATCTAGTGTTCATTAGAAGTAGTGTCATTTGATTATTATATTTTTTGTTCCACAGGTAGAAGATGCTTCTTATACTATAAGCATGTTTCACAAGAAATTCAACAGTATGTTTTAAAGCAGGACAATGTTTTGGGATTGTCCATATTCAGCATGTGATCAGAGTTGGCACCAGGGGGATGGAGCAATAAGCCCCATACTATGCAGGAGCCATGCCTTGGTTTTGAATATGGCAGACATCGAAGGGCGGGGCATAAACAAGTGATATAATAAGGGAGGCGTGGTGGAAAAAAAACGGGACACTGCCAGGAGCAGCAGCAGCTATCACCAAAACATGGTGTCAAAAAACATGGTAAAGGCATAAACACCTCATCAGAATGATGCCACTACCAATTTTTATTTTCTCTTTCTCCTCACCTTATGTGTCTTTATATGCTAAGTCAATCTTCAATCCATCTATTCATATTTACAATATTAATTGTGTCTTTCCTCCACCCATCATTACCATCTATTGTCTCCTAAAATACATTTAGCACACTACCATTTTCGTTACAAAACTCCACAAGTACCCTGTGTCAAGGCCACAAAGACCCAGGTCTAGAGCAGAAGGAGAAAAGCGATGGTCAACACTCAGGCAGTTAACAGCCCAATATGCCAGCCACCAGCAGCACACAGATCCAGCCAGTTCGCAGCCGCCCTGCGTTCTGTGCACATCGCAGGGGCCAGCTATGGACACGGCAAACTTTCTGCAGAGTTGTTAGTGGAGCAGCAGCAATCACTCACTTCTCCAGGCTCTGCTTGCCTTCAGCGCTGAGTCTTCATCTTCCCCTTCACATTGCACCCCTCACCCTCCACGCGACGTTTCTTTCCATGTGACTCACTGAAAACATGCCGGGGAATCACATGACGAGAGATGCCGACAGGAGTTAGAGGCATACAGCTGCTAATGGAGGGGAAGATGAAGCTTTATTACTGGAGCACAGCCTGAAGAATTGAATGACTGAGACTATGCTCTCTGGTGCGGCCGGGAGTTGTCATCTGGCTACCTATGCTGGAGAGGGAAGACATATGGTTACCTATGCTGAAGAGGAAAGACATATGGTTACCTTTACCAAAAGGAGGTTGAGGTTAGATATACATCTCCTTATACTGGGGGTGGGGGTGGTCATCTGGCTACCTCTACTGAGGGGGCATCTGGCTACCATGTGTGTGTGCGTGCGTGCGTGCGTGTATATACACTTGGGTGCTTTATGTATAGCTATACATTACAAGACCCTCACCACCACGAGCAGGCACAGGTTTGGCACGAAGTTCGTTTCGTACATTTTTTCCACGTCACAGATTTATGTGATTTAAGTAACTCATCTTTACAATCAGCCAGAAAAGAGGAAGGATGTTTTTGTACGGCTCTGTATCACTGTGTGTATGGCCAGCTACTACACTGCTGACAGCAATAGACGGCTTCATCTTCCTCATTCATGCTTCTGATTGTCAGAGTAAAATCCTGTCCTGATCCAGATCCACTGAACCTGGCTGGGGCTCCAGAGTAAAGAGAGGTGGCATAATAGATAATCAGTGTTGGAGGTTGTCCTGGTTTCTGCTGGTACCAGTTTAGGCAGGTGCCAACGCCAGTACTGGCTTTACATGACATGGTGACTGTCTCTCCTGGACTGGCAGTGATGTAATTAGGAGACTGTGTCAGTGTAATCTGTGCCTAGGTGCCTGAGGAGTATAAAGAAACTGATTAAGCATTATTATAGTAACTTCCATCATTAGTGTCTATGCACAGTAAGTGTAACACATTATCCATAGTATTGCAGTGTATGGCATTATGTGACGCTCTCACCATAAATACAGAGCAGTATGGAGGCCAGCAGAAGCCCCTGAGATCCCATCCTGGTGTCTCTGCACTGACAGACACACACTACTGAGATGTCACCTGTACAATGTCTCCTATATAACAGCTGCAGTCATTAGGGGGACACGCCCACCTCACATAGGTCACACAGGAAACATGCAAATTATGTCCTGTCCTCACATGTCACACCTCACCTCTCATGACTAATTACTGATTCTATATTTACGAAAGAGAAATGTTTTTGTTATTTTTTCATGCTAATCTGTAAGAAACAGATTCTGGGAGGTTCGGTGGATGAATTTCAGGTTTGAAAGTCCAGGTACCAGTAAGAAAAGGAGACAAAAAGAGCACCAGCAGTGCCAATAGTGCAGTATTTCTGGGAAATGGAAAGTGTAAAGGCACGATACAGTAAAATGATCAAATTTTACAGCAATTCGATAAAATCGATCAGATCTCCCAAAAAAATCGAAAGCTTTTTTTTTTCATTCGACTAAAAAATCCGATCGGATTTCCCGATTTCTTCGATTTTTATCAATCCGGAATGCCAGATATTTTTCTTCAATTTCTCTAAAGATTGTATGGTGTGTGTTGGATTGCCAATTTAATAATATACACACCCTAGCAATTTTGTCAGAGTTTCCAATCATTTTTATAATAATTGGGGGAAAGATTGAACATACGTGTGTCGAACATTGGTCAGATTTTTAAAATGTTACAATCAATCAGAAAAATTGATTGCAATTCTTAAATTGAACAGATATTTAAAAAATTGTATGGTGTGTGGCCACCTTAAAGAAATAACAACTACTCACAAACATGGGTTGCTATGGGCAACCACAATTTTGGGCTTGTGGAGAAGGACCGTATCCACTCGGTCATGATGACTCGGTTGATCTAAATAGGTCACGCTCCAGAAAAAACAAAGGACCACTGGATGTAGTCACAGAGGTAACCCGCTCTTAAACAAAGATACACATCTCAGCATAAACACTGTCTCGTATTGAGACGAGCCCCTGTCTTTGAAGCACTTGGTCAATGAACAAACCTGTGTAGAAAAATCATCCGGATTAGAGCATATGCGACGAATTCTTGGAAACTGGCCTGTAGGGATATTATCCCATAATGGCCTCGTGTGTGCGCTCTGATAGTGAAGTAGAGAGTTTACCGATGTTGGCTTACGATATAGATCAGTGGTCAGATGTCCCTCCATGTCAATTGAAATATTACTATCCAAGAAATCGATATCTGTTGAAGAGACATGACTTGTTAAGTGGATATGCATGTTATTATGGTTCAGAGTTTCTGTAAACCTGTAACACAAGTCCTTGGGCCCACCCAACAGCATAAACACATCATCTATAAATCTATACCACCCCAAAATATATGGGTGGTATTGCTCCAGATCCAGGCCAAATACCACTTCCCTCTCCCAGTAACCCAGAAATAGATTGGCCAGGCCACTCCACACACCTGCTTAAAGTATGTCCCATTAAACAAAAAGTAGTTGTGGCTCAAAACAAAGTTCATCCGTTGCAGAAGAAATTGTCTAAGGCCCCCCCTGGTGGCTGCCTTCCATCTCCAAGAAGTAGTTGGCAGTTTTTACAGCCCATTCATGGAAAATATTAGTTTATAAAGATTCTACATCATAACATACCAGTAGGGTACCTTGTGTTACAGTAAGACCCTCCACAATCCTCAATAGGTCCATGCTGTACTTCAAATAGGAGTCTAATCCAGTTACATGACGTTGCAGAAAGAAGTCCAGAAACTCACACCAGGGGGCAGTCTACCAATACCAGACACAATAGGTCTGCCCGGTGGGCACGTTGCATTGTTGTGAATCTTGAGTAAACGGTAGGTATAGTGGGATATTTGATGGTCAAAAAATCCAGTTCTTTTTGTGTAATAATACCTCTGTTTCTAGCAACCATCAAGATGTCATCTAATAGTACTTTATATCAGTCCGTAGGATTTCCGGGTAAGGGTACATCATTTTTCAAATTCTTCAACTGTCTATGGGCCTCTTGTAGGTACATGTCCTTGGGCCATAGTACGACATTACCCCCTTTGTCGGCTTCTTTTATAAGAAAGGAGTCATTGTTGGTTAAATTCCTCATTGCATCCTGTTCAATCTTACTCAAATTCTGACCCTGATTGCGTATAATCGGCATAGCCTCTATCTCTTTCCAAATAGTTTCAAAAAAGATTTTTATGGGTGGACATGAGTTAAAGGGCATAATCAGTTTGGAGCATGGTCTAAATATCCTAGACCGCTTACTCACCACATCTTGTTGTTGATTTTCATTCAAAAGTTCCATTAAGTCCTCAAAGACTTGTCTGTCCAAGGACTCCATGTTATGGGGGACATCCGTGCCTCCCTCAAAATGCTTTTTGAACATAAGTTTTCTGCAAAACAAAAAAAAATATCTTTCAACAACTCAAATTTATCCAAATTTTTTGTGGGTGAGAAGGATAGACCTAGCATTAACACATTTTCTTTAGCCCTAGTTAACTCATGATTGGAAAGGTTGATTACTTTTAATCCCAGTGGTAATGCACCCTCTGGCATTTCACCTGGGGTGTCATGCGGGCTCTGAGCAGTCTGGCTCTTATGTCTTCTGCCACCCCTCCTCTTTCGCTTTCTAAATCTCCGTCGCTGTCGGATAAAAAATCACTCATGGACCCTGTTTCATTGGATGTATGTTGTCTGGGATTATTGCCAATAGGTTGGCCTTGGGGTTTATCCCCATTTGGTCTGTTGGGTCTAGGAAATCTCCTGCACCTCCTCCTATTACCTCTATGTCTCCACCTATAGGCTGCTCCACTGTCATAGTCCTGTCTATCTCTGATCACTTTTTTACGTTTACCTTCAACAATAAATTTCTCAAAATTGTCCATGTCCAATCGAAGTTGGTCCATGAATATTCATACAATTGTATTTCTATCAAAGGCCAGAAGAGCCGTCTCTAATTCCTTGAGTTCAGCCTTCTTTTTAGAAAGCATTTCCTCATCATGTTTAATCAGCATGTCTATAATAATGACTGAGCATTTGCCTAGTCCCTCTTCCCATGTGGCCTTGTAATCATCAAGGACCTCCCACGTTGGGAAAATCTGTACTCTAAGCCCTCTTGGGTATATTTTTTCTTCTTTGTATTGTTTGAGACTGTGGATGTTCCACCACAGTCTCAAATATACTTTATTTGCATCTTTGAACACTCTACACAGTTTCTTAGCCTCGTCAGGAATACTGTTTCCACTACGTGGATTATCATTGGTAAACATAGTTTCTAGCTTTTTGTTCCAGCCGGTTTCCAAAGAGTCAATAAAACCCTCCATATTGAATCATCAACACCATGTTCAATAAGTAAGGGTTCAGCAGTGTAGGAAGATAAAGGGAAGAACTGCCGTGAATTTTTTTTATATATACATATGTTTGGGAGGGTGCAAGACTGAAGGGGGTGGTATAGGGAGGAAAGATCCACCCTAGTACTAATAGATGTTTACTGGAAAGTGTCTGCAACACCTCAACCCAATAACTGTGTGTGCTAAGGCTCAAAACAAGAGCAATTATATGGTAGAGGAAGAAAGCCCGTAAAAAATAGCACCTCCCACAGCAACATTTGAAAAAGTATAACAAAAATCTTTAGTCAACATTAAGTATAATAATAATCACAATATTGATGAATAAATAAAGAATAAAACCATTTAAAAAACAAGCAAATATTCCAACATGATCCCTGCTGCATTTGAAACAATCACTCTAAATGCAATATAATGTATAATTAATGACATAATGCTGCTGTCAGATATAAAACCCCACAGTAGGAGTGAGAGAGGGAAAGGAATCCAGCACTTCCTGTACTCGTAACCAGCTTGGAACGCAAACCGGAAGTGATGTAATAATATTGTAGCTGTATGTCACATGGCAAGAATAGGGTGTCAGTGTTATGACTATGTTCTCTGTAAACTGCTGCAGAAGATGTCTGTGCAATATAAGTACATAATAATAAAATGGTAGGACGTTAGACTATGGCTATAGTAGGATTAGATTGTGAGCACCTGAGGATAATTAGTGACATGACTATGTACTCTGTAATGTGCTGTGGAGGACATCATCACCATATAAATGCTGCTCACATAAGTGCAAAATGAACAGTGGCTGTGTCGTTGTTTACACAAATGCCACATTTTGATTTCGATTTTCCCGTCATCTGACCGCCACTTAAGCAATCCCGGAAGCTACATGTAGCTTCCAAAATCAATAAGTGCTGCACCTTCTTGTCCCTATAGTGGAGGTTTAAAATAACACATACCAGGAAACGCTGCCAAAAGCTTTCCAGCTCACAAGCAAAAAGCGGTTGAGCGAGATACCATGGGACGACCCTCTAAACCGGGCCTTAGAGTCAGCCACCTTATGAAATTATGTGGCTGCCAGCCTGAGGATCCCCATTCCCTTCCCCCTGCACGCCCCCCCCCCCCCCCAGCCAAACGGAGGCAATGGGGACAGACACACACTCACCTCCTCCAAGTTCCAAGTTCCAGGTGATGCTGGTCTGTCTGTCTTCCCTGTAGTGATTCTGTCCTGCACTTCCTGCCTCTCTGCTCAAGCACTAGATCTCTACTGACGAAGCAGAAAGTGAAGGAGGCCTCTGGCTGGCAGTCAAACAATTTAGTGGGTTGGAGGGGGCACATCAGGCTACTTCATTGGAGGTGGGAGGGGGCGGGGTCATTAGCGGCACTAAAGGGAGGGGGGGCAGGGGGGCCCCTGAGTTAGTTTGGCCCTGGGCCCCCATTGTAGCTAGAACTGGCCCTGCTTAGAGTGACACATTGGTGGGATGCTATTGGAGAGTAAAGGAAAGAAAGGGTGATTGAGGCAAAGAGGAGTAGAAGGTTTAGAGACTGGAAGGAAAGAGGGAAGGAAGAAGGCAGTGGCGTATCTAACATAAGACTGCAGGTGCTCACTGCACCGGGTGTAGCAATGACTAGGGGTGCCGCTGTGGTGCTCAGTCACTGTGTTCTTCCACCTGGGCCCTTTTTTCATAGATTGGCCATCATTCAGGAAAACGGCAGCAAGCAGTGAAGCGGACTGTACTACTTCCTGCACTAGATGTAGCAGTGGGCAATGTCCTGTGGGCAATGTGTCTCCTCGCTTTCTGCACACAGCCTGCAGTGAGTGACTGAGCAGAGCAGCAGGGTGAGTAGAGAGATTGATTGCTGTGCTGCATCTGGGACATTAGCTGGGAGAGATGGCAGGATGTGTTTAGTGCTTTAGAAGTTGCCTGTCATTAGTAGCCATGTGCAGTGGCTGCTGTAATACCAGAGTTCCTTATGCTGGGAATACACTATAAGATTTTTCAGCAGATTTACCGTCCAATCGATTTTCTGATAATTTTTATGATCGTTTTCCATTCACTTCTATCAGAAAAAATGATTGAAAATAAGATTGGACCTGTTGGCAGTTATCTATCAAACCATCTATCTACCAAAAAAATAGCATAGTGTATTCCCAGCATTATTCTATTGATTATTTATCCTGATCAGAGTAATTAATCAATAATGCAGGGCAGTCTGTTGTTGCAGAAGCCAGTGATACAGGTGCTGACCGCCGACTTCTGTAGTGAGCAGAGAAGCAAGCTCCAGGCAATTTAGAATAGCTTGATTGTAGGTAATCTTATCTCTTTTCCCAACTCCCTCTTCCACCCTGCTGTCTTCTCCCATGACCCTTTCCTCTTTTCAGATTTTAGTGGCTTCTTTTAACAGCATGACCCTGCCAAACAGCACTGGTGATGTCTGCAGTCTTGGTGAGTAGTCTTCCTGCCATTTCTTCTCTCCCACCAGGCTCTTTGTCTTGTGCCTCTACTTCTTTATCTCCCTCTCCTCCTATGCATCCCCCTCTTTCACATGTCCCCCTTTTCTGACTGTCCTCAGAGGAGCTCACAATCTAATCTTACCATAGTCATATTCTAATGTCCTACCATATTATTATTGTGTATTCATACAGCACTGACATCTTATGCAGAACTGTATAGAGCAAAGAGTTTCATAATGGTAAGTTCTGTCCACATCCTGATGACTCATTTTCCCCCCAAATCCCCCCAAATTTGCAATGCCATGCTCAGTGCCCTAACTAGTGTTGGGCGAACATCTAGATGTTCGGGTTCGGGCCGAACAGGCCGAACATGGCCGCGATGTTCGGGTGTTCGAGCCGAACTCCGAACATAATGGAAGTCAATGGGGACCCGAACTTTTGTGCTTTGTAAAGCCTCCTTACGTGCTACATACCCCAAATTTACAGGGCATGTGCACCTTGGGAGTGGGTACAAGAGGAAAATTTTTTTTGCAAAAAGAGCTTATAGTTTTTGAGAAAATTGATTGTAAAGTTTCAAAGGAAAAACTGTCTTTTAAATGTGGAAAATGTCATGTTTCTTTGCACAGGTAACATGCTTTTTTTCGCCATGCAGTCATAAATGTAATACAGAGAAGAGGTTCCACGAAAAGGGACCGGTAACGCTAACCCAGCACCAGCAGCAGCACACGTGATGGAACAGGAGGAGGCGCAGGAGGAGAAGGCCACGCTTTGAGACACAACAACCCAGGCCTTGCATGAGGACAAGAAGCATGCGGATAGCATGCTTTGTACCGCCATGCAGTCATAAATGTAATAAAGATAAGTGGTTCAATAAACAGGGACCACGCGGCAACGCTAACCCAGCAGCAGCAGACGTGATGGAACAGGAGGAGGCGCAGGAGGAGAAGGCCATGCTTTGTGAGACACAACAACCCAGGCCTTGCATGAGGACAAGAAGCGTGCGGATAGCATGCTTTGTACCGCCATGCAGTCATAAATGTAATAAAGATAAGTGGTTCAATAAACAGGGACCACGCGGCAACGCTAACCCAGCAGCAGCAGACGTGATGGAACAGGAGGAGGCGCAGGAGGAGAAGGCCACGCTTTGTGAGACACAACAACCCTGGCCTTGCATGAGGACAAAAAGCGTGCGGATAGCATGCTTTGTACCGCCATGCAGTCATAAATGTAATAAAGATAAGTGGTTCAATAAACAGGGACCACGCGGCAACGCTAACCCAGCAGCAGCAGACGTGATGGAACAGGAGGAGGCGCAGGAGGAGAAGGCCACGCTTTGTGAGACACAACAACCCAGGCCTTGCATGAGGACAAAAAGCGTGCGGATAGCATGCTTTGTACCGCCATGCAGTCATAAATGTAATAAAGATAAGTGGTTCAATAAACAGGGACCACGCGGCAACGCTATATAAGCAGCAGCAGACGTGATGGAACAGGAGGAGGCGCAGGAGGAGAAGGCCACGCTTTGTGAGACACAACAACCCAGGCCTTGCATGAGGACAAAAAGCGTGCGGATAGCATGCTTTGTACCGCCATGCAGTCATAAATGTAATAAAAATAAGTGGTTCAATAAACAGGGACCACGCGGCAACGCTAACCCAGCAGCAGCAGACGTGATGGAACAGGAGCAGGCGCAGGAGGAGAAGGCCATGCTTTTTGAGACACAACAACCCAGGCCTTGCATGAGGACAAAAAGCGTGCGGATATAGCAGCAATGCTTTTTGCCGCCATGCAGTCATAAATGTAATACAGATGAGAGGTTCAATAAACAGGGACCGGAAACGCTACACCATCCCAGATGTTCATTGGTCATGTTACTTGGTTGGGGTCCTGGAGTGTTGCGTAGTCATTTCCAATCCAGGATTGATTCATTTTAATTTGAGTCAGACGGTCTGCATTTTCTGTGGAGAGGCGGATACGCCGATCTGTGACGATGCCTCTGGCAGCACTGAAACAGCGTTCCGACATAACGCTGGCTGCCGGGCAAGCCAGCACCTCTATTGCGTACATTGCCAGTTCGTGCCAGGTGTCTAGCTTCATGCCCGGTTTCAGGTCCAGCGGTGCCAGCCACAAATCCGTCTGTTCCTTTATTCCCCTCCAAATTTCCTCCCCTGTGTGCTGCTTATCCCCAAGGCAGATCAGCTTCAGCAACGCTTGCTGACGCATGCCAACAGCTGTGCTGCACTGCTTCCACGATCCTACTGCTGCTGGTGCTGGGTTAGCGTTTCCGGATGAGGTACAGCTTTGAGATGCGTTGGAGGAGAAGGAGTCAGAGAGGTAGGTGCTGCTGTTGTTATCCAGTGGGAGGGACGGCGGTGCAGCTGTTTGCGGCGTGGGCAACACCCGCGCCGTAGCAGGTGAGGAATCGCTGCCAGGCTCCACAAGGTTCACCCAGTGCGCGGTAAGGGAGATGTATAGACCCTGGCCGAACGCACTCGTCCAGGTGTCAGTGGTGAGGTGAACCTTGCAGGCAACGGCATTCTTCAAGCTTCGGGTTATTTTGCTGACCACGTGCTCATGCAACTCAGGCACTGCTGGGAACCACGTAACGTGGGATGGCCACTGACATCATGCCCTTGAAGCTGTTTGTCTCCACCACTCGATATGGCAGCATTTCGCAGGCCAGAAGCTTGGCTATGCTGGCTGGCTGTTACTGCCACGGCCCGGGGGTCATTTGCTGGCAATTTCCTCTTGCGCTCAAACATCTCAGAGACAGACAACTCAACCGTAGGGCTGCACACCGAAGGGCTGTTGGTTGTTGTGTTTGATGAACACTGGGAGACCTCAAGAGCACTAGTCCGGAAAGTGACAGTGTCAGCATCGTCTGATGTTTGTGAATGTTGTGAACCACGCAATGGCTGGGCTACTGCTGCTGCTGAGGCGGGTCTGGTGGTGAGTCTGGTGAACCCAAGGGAGGCAGTGTTGCTGGTGGTACCCTGTCCTGCCGCGTTTGCCCACAGAGTGGGATGTTTGGATAGAATGTGGCGGCTCATGCTGGTGGTGGAGAGGTTGTTAATACTTTTCCCCCTGCTCAGGCGGGTCTTGCACACCTTGCAAATCGCCATGGTAACATCCTCAGTGCAGTCTTCAAAGAAAGCCCAGACTTTGGAGCACCTGCCTTGCTGGCGATTTCTGTTTGCGCCTCTTTTGCCTCTCACTTGAACTTCCATGCTTGCGGTGCCTGAAATTGCGCGCCGCCTACCTTGTGGCACAAGGCGAACTCGTGCAGCAGTGGGTTCCTCAACAGACTCATCTGTGCTGCTGCTACGACGGCGATGTTCTCGTTCACAAACAAAATCTGGGTCTATGTCCACATTGTCCATACCCTCCTCTTCCATCTCCTCAAACTCGTCATATGTCATTGTGGGGGGCCGCCGCCGTGGAGTAGAGCTCCCCAGAACAACCTCTGCGCAGCTCACTCCAACGTCGTCTGGTTATCTGGCAGTTGTGTGCGTGGTGTCGCTGCCGGTTGTGTCAGCTTTGTGCCCACTGGCTCCTTGTAACTGGCTGAGGACTCGGACCTCGTGCGTGATGTGCTGGTGCTGCTTAACCCACTGCTGGACGCTTGAGAGGTCATCCAAGTAATTATCTGGTCCTGTTCTTTTGGATCTGTGAGGGTTGTTGTCCTGGACAACATGGGCGGTATTGAGTGGGTTTTCTTGGGTGCTCCCCTGTGGCCTGTACGTGAACCGTCAGGGGAAACACCTCTTCCCTTGCCCCTCCCTCTTTCACCGGATTTCTTCCTCATTTCACTTATGCTTAAAGTACACGCTGACTGGCAGCAGTACAGTGGCAGTACAGAAATGCTATACAGTGGTGGGTGAGCGGTGTACCACTATTGCCAGCAGCGACACAGAGCACAATGCTATACAGTGGCGGGTGAGCGGTGTACTACTGTTCCCAGCAGACACAGAGTGGAAGTAAAAACAATGCTATATAGTGTGGCTGAGCCGTGTACACAGAGTGGCATTAAACACAATGCTATATAGTCTGCTATATAGTCACCCCGAACAGGGTGATGTTCTGCAGAACCCGAACAGTGGCAAACACTGTTCGCCCAACACTACTGGGAACGCAGATTTTAGTACCTAAACACACGATACAACATGTTTTCCGGGGTCGGACTCTGAGGCACATACAGATGGTCCCGATCATCATCCTCATCATACAACTCTTCTCCTGAGTCTGACCCACCCACCACCTCTGCCACCCCAACATCCCCAGACACAGACCCCTCATCGTCCTCAACATTAACTTGGGATGCTGGCCTGAGCCAGACCTCCTCCTCCACATCAGGCCCCATCATCTCCTCAATGGCAGCCCTCATTAATCGCTCTGGCGACGGACCGATGGACACAACGTTCTCCTCCGGGGAGGGCTGCTGCTGACCACTGGCTGCTGGGGTGGATGTTATAGCTTGCGTGGGGCGTTGGCTGTTGCTGTTGTTGGGAGTGCTGCTCACAGCGGAGGTCTCTGGGGAACTCATGTTGAGCTCATATAGTGGTTGACGGTGAGTGGAGTATTACTGATCCCAGCAATATACACACTGACTGGCAGAGTACGCAATGCTATATAGTGTGGCTGAGCGGTGTACACAGAGTGGCAGTAAACACAATGCTATATAGTCTGGCTGAGCGAGCGGTGTACTACTGTTCCCAGCAGAATCAGAGTGTCAGTAAACAATGGTATATAGTCTGGCTGAGCAGTGTACACAGAGTGTCAGTAAACAATGCTATATAGTCTGGCTGAGCCGTGTACACAGAGTGTCAGTAAACAATGCAATATAGTCTGGCTGAGCGGTGTACACAGAGTGTCAGTAAACAATGGTATATAGTCTGGCTGAGCGGTGTACACAGAGTGTCAGTAAACAACGGTATATAGTCTGGCTGAGCCGTGTACACAGAGTGTCAGTAAACAATGCAATATAGTCTGGCTGAGCGGTGTACACAGGGTGTCAGTAAACAATGGTATATAGTCTGGCTGAGCGGTGTACACAGAGTGTCAGTAAACAATGGTATATAGTCTGGCTGAGCGGTGTACACAGAGTGTCAGTAAACAATGGTATATAGTCTGGCTAAGCCGTGTACACAGAGTGTCAGTAAACAATGCAATATAGTCTGGCTGAGCGGTGTACACAGGGTGTCAGTAAACAATGGTATATAGTCTGGCTGAGCGGTGTACACAGAGTGTCAGTAAACAATGGTATATAGTCTGGCTGAGCGGTGTACACAGAGTGTCAGTAAACAATGGTATATAGTCTGGCTGAGCGGTGTACACAGAGTGTCAGTAAACAACGGTATATAGTCTGGCTGAGCCGTGTACACAGAGTGTCAGTAAACAATGCAATATAGTCTGGCTGAGCGGTGTACACAGGGTGTCAGTAAACAATGGTATATAGTCTGGCTGAGCGGTGTACACAGAGTGTCAGTAAACAATGGTATATAGTCTGGCTGAGCGGTGTACACAGAGTGTCAGTAAACAATGGTATATAGTCTGGCTAAGCCGTGTACACAGAGTGTCAGTAAACAATGCAATATAGTCTGGCTGAGCGGTGTACACAGGGTGTCAGTAAACAATGGTATATAGTCTGGCTGAGCGGTGTACACAGAGTGTCAGTAAACAATGGTATATAGTCTGGCTGAGCGGTGTACACAGAGTGTCAGTAAACAATGGTATATAGTCTGGCTGAGCGGTGTACACAGAGTGTCAGTAAACAATGGTATATAGTCTGGCTGAGCGGTGTACACAGAGTGTCAGTAAACAATGGTATATAGTCTGGCTGAGCGGTGTACACAGAGTGGCAGTAAACAACGGTATATAGTCTGGCTGAGCGGTGTACACAGAGTGGCAGTAAACACAATGCTATATATAGCGTGGCTGAGCGAGGTGCACAGTGGCAGTACACACAATGCTATATAGTCAGGCTAAGACGTGTACACAGAGTGTCAGAAAACACAATGCTATATATAGCGTGGCTGAGAGAGGTGCACAGTGGCAGTACACACAATGCTATATAGTCAGGCTAAGCCATGTACACAGAGTGTCAGAAAACACAATGCTATATATAGCGTGGCTGAGCAAGGTGCACAGTGGCAGTACACACAATGCTATATAGCCAGGCTAAGCCGTGTACACAGAGTGTCAGAAAACACAATGCTATATATAGCGTGGCTGAGCGAGGTGCACAGTGGCAGTACACACAATGCTATATTAGTCAGGCTAAGCCGTGTACACAGAGTGTCAGAAAACACAATGCTGTATATAGCGTCGCTGAGCGAGGTGCACAGTGGCAGTACACACAATGCTATATTAGTCAGGCTAAGCCGTGTACACAGAGTGTCAGAAAATACAATGCTATATATAGCGTGGCTGAGCGAGGTGCACAGTGGCAGTACACACAATGCTATATTAGTCAGGCTAAGCCGTGTACACAGAGTGTCAGAAAACACAATGCTATATATAGCGTGGCTGAGCGAGGTACACAGTGGCAGTAAACAATGCTATATATAGTGTGGCTGAGCGAGCGGTGTACTACTGTTCCCAGCAGCGACACATAATGACTGGGGGGGACCCTGGCTAGCGTGGCTGGAGAGCGAACTACCCTGCCTGCCTACCCAAAGCTAAACCCACAGAGAAATGGCGGAGATATGACGTGGTTCGGGTATTTATTTACCCGAACCACGTGACCGTTCGGCCAATCAGAGCGCGTTCGGGCCCGAACCACGTGACCCGTTCGGCCAATCACAGCGCTAGCCGAACGTTCGGTGAACGTTCGGCCATGCGCTTTTAGTTCGGCCATGTGGCCGAACGGTTTGGCCGAGCACCGTCTGGTGTTCGGCCGAACTCGAACATCACCCGAACAGGGTGATGTTCTGCAGAACCCGAACAGTGGCGAACACTGTTCGCCCAACACTACTTCCTGCCAGCATGCGGGGCGTAAGGTCGTTTCATGTGTCCCTACTCAAACCTGCGGTTCATGTGGGTCCTACTCCTCCTCCTCCGGTGATGGTGGAGGACCAACCTGAGTAAGAGGTGGAAAAAATATTGGACTCACGCATTGTTCAGAACTCGGTACAATATCTAGTGCATTGGAAGGGGAACAGGGTGATGTTCTGCAGAACCCGAACAGTGGCGAACACTGTTCGCCCAACACTAGCCCTAACCCGTCAACCCTACCATAATTAGGTACGCCACTGGAAGGACGTAAAGGGGACATACAGTAAGAAAAGACATCCCTGATCCACACTGAGCAGAAACATGTAAGGCATTTGATGCTGTCAAAGTGCATCTCACACAGGCTTCAGTCATTGCAGGACAGATCATCACAGCCAGAATGCATCTGACACAGGCTTCAGTCATTGCCGGACAGATCATCACAGCCAGAGTGCATCTCACACGGGCTTCAGTCATTGCCGGACAGATCATCACAGCCAGAGTGCATCTGACATGGGCTTCAGTCATTGCAGGACAGATCATAAAAGCCAGAGAGCATCTGACACGGGATTCAGTCATTTCAGGACAAATCATCGCAGCCAGAGTGCATCTCACACAGGTATCAGTCATTGCCGGACAGATCATCACAGCCAGAGTGCATCTCATACGGGCCTCAGTCATTGCCGGACAGACCATCACAGCCAGAGTGCATCTCATACGGGCCTCAGTCATTGCAGGACAGATCATCACAGCCGGATTGCACCTCACACGGGCCTCAGTCATTGCAGGACAGATCATCACAGCCAGAGTGCATCTCACACAGGCTTAAGTCATTGCCGGACAGATCATCACAGCCAGAGTGCATACCACACAGGCTTCAGTCATTGCAGGACAGATCATCACAGCCAGAGTGCATCTGGCACGGGCTTCAGTCATTGCCGGACAGATCATCACAGCCAGAGTGCATCTCACACAAGCTTCAGTCATTGCAGGACAGATCATTACAGCCAGAGTGCATCTCATACAGGCTTCAGTCATTGCTGGACAGATCATCACAGCCAGAGTGCATCTCATACGTGCCTCAGTCATTGCAGGACAGATCATTACAGCCAGATTGCACCTCACACGGGCCTCAGTCATTGCAGGACAGATCATCACAGCCAGAGTGCATCTCACACAGGCTTCAGTCATTGCTGGACAGATCATCACAGCCAGAGTGCATACCACACAGGCTTCAGTCATTGCAGGACAGATCATCACAGCCAGAGTGCATCTGGCACGGGCTTCAGTCATTGCCGGACAGATCATCACAGCCAGAGTGCATCTCACACAAGCTTCAGTCATTGCAGGACAGATCATTACAGCCAGAGTGCATCTCATACAGGCTTCAGTCATTGCTGGACAGATCATCACAGCCAGAGTGCATCTCATACGTGCCTCAGTCATTGCAGGACAGATCATTACAGCCAGATTGCACCTCACACGGGCCTCAGTCATTGCAGGACAGATCATCACAGCCAGAGTGCATCTCATACAGGCCTAAGTCATTGCAGGACAGATCATCACAGCCAGAGTGCATCTCACACAGGCTTCAGTCATTGCTGGACAGATCATCACAACCAGAGTGCATCTGACACGGGCTTCAGTAATTGCCGGACAGATCATCAAAGCCAAAGAGCATCTGACACGAGCTTCAGTCATTGCAGGAAAGATCATCGCAGCCAGAGTGCATCTCACACAGGTATCAGTCATTGCTGGACAGATCATCATAGCCAGAGTGCATCCCACACAGGCTTCAGTCATTGCAGGACAGATCATAACAGCCAGAATGCATCTGACACAGGCTTCAGTCATTGCCGGACAGATCATCATAGCCAGAGTGCATCTCACACAGGCTTCAGTCATTGCTGGACAGATCATCACAGCCAGAGTGCATCTCATACGGGCCTCAGTCATTGCAGAACAGATCATCACAGCCAGATTGCACCTCACACAGGCTTCAGTCATTGCAGGACAGATCATCACAGCCAGAGTGCATCTCACACAGGCTTCAGTAATTGCAGGACAGATCATTACAGCCAGAGTGCATCTCACACAGGCTTCAGTCATTGCCGAACAGATCATCACAGCCAGAGTGCATCTCACACGGGCCTCAGTCATTGCAGGACAGATCATCACAGCCAGAGTGCATCTCACACGGGCCTCTGTCATTGCAGGACAGATCATCACAGCCAGAGTGCATCTCACAAGGGCCTTGTAACGATCGGTGAAGCACAGAAAGGATCTGATTACCGGTGATCTGCAGTATCACTGGGAATACAGTTGTATACCAAATTATAAGTGATCTGCAGTATCACCGATAATCCGATATACCAGCTAACCTCTGTTCACCTGAGTAGAGTGTAGTGTTTTGGTGTAACAGTAACACTTTGAGGACAAGGCCTCCGTGCAGACAGGAGGACTGCACGGATTCCTTCCGCAGACCCGGACTCTCCAAGACGGGAGGAGTCGGGCTGGCAGCAGGAAGGATTGTCTGAAAGTAACCCTCAGGAGGAAGGGTCACTAACAGACAGAGGAACCGCCTCTAACAGTAAGGTCGGTTCTCGAGGTCGGACAATCCAGGTCGTACACACACGGACAGATACAGTACAAGATCAGCAGGCAAAGGCGGCGTCTAAGTACAGGTAGGGTTCGGCAACGGGGTATCAGAAATATCGAGGTACAAAAATCAGGAGGCAGAAGCAGAGTCTAGGAACGAGCCGGGGTTCGGCAACAGAGTATCAGAAATATCGAGGTGCAAGATCAGAGTTCAGGAGTATAGTCAGGCAGGCAAAGGGTCATAACAGATAATCACAATCAAACTAGTACTTTAGCTATCAACAGAATCTAGCTAAGTGTAGGATTACAGCTCCAGCTGGTCCCGAAACACTTGCGGATCTGACTACGGATCTGGGTGCTCCCACGTATGTGATCGCACGCCAGACAAGGAGCAAATGAACAGCCAGCAGTATATATGCACAAGGACCTCTCCAGGACCTCCCTAATTGCTGGACCAATGAGTGTAGTGGAAAATGTCAGCTGACCCGCCTGGTCAGCTGACTCCCTTCTGGCTGCTATTTAAACTCTGCCTCTGTGCGCGCGCGTGTCATTCTGAATCCAGGTGGACTATCAGTCCCAGCCACATCAATACTGTCTTGCAATGTATCCCATGCACCAAGTGCGGGCGCTGCCTCCAATGCGGATTCCACCGTTACCGATGCGGATTCCGCTGTTCCCAATGCGGATTCCGCTGCTCTGCCTATGCGGCGTTTTTTCCGCGTTGTGACGCCATGCTGGACGCGGAAACAGCCGCCTCACCCTGAGAGGCAGCGGCTTTTCCGCATTTCATCACAGTACCCCCCCCCCCCCCCTTTGAGGAATAGACTCCGGACAACTCCTACCAGGTTTCTCTGGATGTAAAGCATGAAATTCCCTTCTTAACTCATCCGCATGCATGCGAGTCCCCGGTACCCATTGTCTCTCCTCAATGCCGTACCCCTTCCAATGCACTAGATATTGTACCGAGTTCTGAACAATGCGTGAGTCCAATATTTTTTCCACCTCTTACTCAGGTTGGTCCTCCACCATCACCGGAGGAGGAGGAGTAGGACCCACATGAACCGCAGGTTTGAGTAGGGACACATGAAACGACCTTACGCCCCGCATGCTGGCAGGAAGTAGTGTTGGGCGAACAGTGTTCGCCACTGTTCGGGTTCTGCAGAACATCACCCTGTTCGGGTGATGTTCGAGTTCGGCCGAACACCTGACGGTGCTCGGCCAAACCGTTCGGACACATGGCCGAACTAAGAGCGCATGGCCGAACGTTCCCCGAACGTTCGGCTAGCGCTGTGATTGGCCGAACGGGTCACGTGGTTCGGACCCGAACGCGCTCTGATTGGCCGAACTGTCACGTGGTTCGGGTAAATAAATACCCGAACCACGTCATATCTCCGCCATTTGTCTGTGGGTTTAGCTTTGGGTAGGCAGGCAGGGTAGTTCGCGCTCCAGCCACGCTAGCCAGGGTCCCCCCTGTCATTGTGTCGCTGCTGGGAACAGTAGTACACCGCTCGCTCAGCCACACTATATAGCATTCTGTTTACTGCCACTCTGTGTACCTCGCTCAGACACATTATATAGCTTTCTGTTCACTGTTCTGTGTCTGCTGGGAATAGTGGTACACCGCTCGCTCAGCCACACTATATAGCATTCTGTTCACTGTTCTGTGTCTGCTGGGAATAGTGGTACACCGCTCGCTCAGCCACACTATATAGCATTCTGTTTACTGTTCTGTGTCTGCTGGGAATAGTGGTACACCGCTCGCTCAGCCACACTATATAGCATTCTGTTTACTGTTCTGTGTCTGCTGGGAATAGTGGTACACCGCTCGCTCAGCCACACTATATAGCATTCTGTTTACTGTTCTGTGTCTGCTGGGAATAGTGGTACACCGCTCGCTCAGCCACACTATATAGCATTCTGTTTACTGTTCTGTTTCTGCTGGGAATAGTGGTACACCGCTCGCTCAGCCACACTATATAGCATTCTGTTTACTGTTCTGTGTCTGCTGGGAATAGTGGTACACCGCTCGCTCAGCCACACTATATAGCATTCTGTTTACTGTTCTGTGTCTGCTGGGAATAGTGGTACACCGCTCGCTCAGCCACACTATATAGCATTCTGTTTACTGTTCTGTGTCTGCTGGGAATAGTGGTACACCGCTCGCTCAGCCACACTATATAGCATTCTGTTTACTGTTTTGTGTCTGCTGGGAATAGTGGTACACCGCTCGCTCAGCCACACTATATAGCATTCTGTTTACTGTTCTGTGTCTGCTGGGAATAGTGGTACACCGCTCGCTCAGCCACACTATATAGCATTCTGTTTACTGTTCTGTGTCTGCTGGGAATAGTGGTACACCGCTCGCTCAGCCACACTATATAGCATTCTGTTCACTGTTCTGTGTCTGCTGGGAATAGTGGTACACCGCTCGCTCAGCCACACTATATAGCATTCTGTTTACTGTTCTGTGTCTGCTGGGAATAGTGGTACACCGCTCGCTCAGCCACACTATATAGCATTCTGTTTACTGTTCTGTGTCTGCTGGGAATAGTGGTACACCGCTCGCTCAGCCACACTATATAGCATTCTGTTTACTGTTCTGTGTCTGCTGGGAATAGTAGTACACCGCTCGCTCAGCCACACTATATAGCATTCTGTTTACTGCCACTCTGTGTACCTCGCTCAGCCACATTATATAGCATTCTGTTCACTGTTCTGTGTCTGCTGGGAATAGTGGTACACCGCTCGCTCAGCCACACTATATAGCATTCTGTTTACTGTTCTGTGTCTGCTGGGAATAGTGGTACACCACTCGCTCAGCCACACTATATAGCATTCTGTTTACTGCCACTCTGTGTACCTCGCTCAGCCACATTATATAGCATTCTGTTCACTGTTCTGTGTCTGCTGGGAATAGTGGTACACCGCTCGCTCAGCCACACTATATAGCATTCTGTTTACTGTTCTGTGTCTGCTGGGAATAGTGGTACACCGCTCGCTCAGCCACACTATATAGCATTCTGTTTACTGTTCTGTGTCTGCTGGGAATAGTGGTACACCGCTCGCTCAGCCACACTATATAGCATTCTGTTTACTGTTCTGTGTCTGCTGGGAATAGTAGTACACCGCTCACCCGCCACTGTATAGCATTGTGCTCTGTGTCGCTGCTGGGAATAGTGGTACACCGCTCACCCGTCACTGTATAGCATTGTGCTCTGTGTCGCTGCTGGGAATAGTGGTACTGTATAGCATTTCTGTACTGCCACTGTACTGCTGCCAGTCAGCGTGTACTGTAAGGATAAGTGAAATGAGGAAGAAATCCGGTGAAAGAGGGAGGGGCAAGGGAAGAGGTGTTTCCCCTGACGGTTCACGTACAGGCCACAGGGGAGCACCCAAGAAAACCCACTCAATACCGCCCATGTTGTCCAGGACAACAACCCTCACAAATCCAAAAGAACAGGACCAGATAATTACTTGGATGACCTCTCAAGCGTCCAGCAGTGGGTTAAGCAGCACCAGCACATCACGCACGAGGTCCGAGTCCTCAGCCAGTTACAAGGAGCCAGTGGGCACAAAGCTGACACAACCGGCAGCGACACCACGCACACAACTGCCAGATAACCAGTCCGATGAATTACCTCAGGACACAATGGGGTATTCGCAGGAGCTATTCCCAGCCCAACAAACTTCCACCTTTCAAAGGTCAATGGAGGAACAGCCAGAAATGTTGTGCCTGGATTCACAACCGTTAACTGTGGGAAATGCACCGCGCACTGAAATACAAGGCGAGTCCGAGGAGGACTCGGAAACCCAAATCCCAGAGCAATTTGGGCAGGAGGGGTTGCAATTGCAGGAGGTCGGCCGACAAGATCTGGAAGACGACGTTGGAGTGTGCTGCGCAGAGGTTGTTGTGGGGAGCTCTACTCCACGGCGGCGGCCCACAATGACATATGACGAGTTTGAGGAGATGGAAGAGGAGGGTATGGACAATGTGGACAGAGACCCAGATTTTGTTTGTGAACGAGAACATCGCCGTCGTAGCAGCAGCACAGATGAGTCTGTTGAAGAACCCACTGCTGCACGAGTTCGCCTTGTGCCACAAGGTAGGCGGCGCGCAATTTCAGGCACCACAAGCGTGGAAGTTCAAGTGAGAGGCAAAAGAGGAGCAAACAGAAATCGCCAGCAAGGAGGCAGGTGCTCCAAAGTCTTGTCTGGGCTTTCTTTGAAGACTGCACTGAGGATGTTACCATGGCGATTTGCAAGGTGTGCAAGACCCGCCTGAGCAGGGGGAAAAGTATTAACAACCTCTCCACCACCAGCATGAGCCGTCACATGCTATCCAAACATCCCACACTGTGGGCAAACGCGTCAGGACAGGGTACCAGCAACAACACTGCCTCCCTTGGGTTCACCAGACTCACCACCAGACCCGCCTCAGCAGCAGCAGTAGCCCAGCCATTGCGTGGTTCACAACATTCACAAACATCAGACGACGCTGACACTGTCACTTTCCGGAGTAGTGCTCTTGAGGTCTCCCAGTGTTCATCAAACACAACAACCAACAGCCCTTCCGTGTGCAGCGCTACGGTTCAGTTGTCTGTGTCGGAGATGTTTGAGCGCAAGAGGAAATTGCCAGCAAATGACCCCCGGGCCGTGGCAGTAACAGCCAGCATAGCCAAGCTTCTGGCCTGCGAAATGCTGCCATATCGAGTGGTGGAGACAAACAGCTTCAAGGGCATGATGTCAGTGGCCATCCCACGTTACGTGGTTCCCAGCCGCTACCACTTTGCGCGCTCTGCAGTGCCTGAGTTGCATGAGCACGTGGTCAGCAAAATAACCCGAAGCTTGAAGAATGCCGTTGCCTGCAAGGTTCACCTCACCACTGACACCTGGACGAGTGCGTTCGGCCAGGGTCGATACATCTCCCTTACCGCGCACTGGGTGAACCTTGTGGAGCCTGGCAGCGATTCCTCACCTGCTACGGCACGGGTGTTGCCCACGCCACAAACAGCTGCACCGCCGTCCCTCCCACTGGATAACAACAGCAGCACCTACCTCTCTGACTCCTTCTCCTCCAACGCATCTCAAAGCTGTACCTCATCCGGAAACGCTAACCCAGCAGCAGTAGGATCGTGGAAGCAGTGCAGCACAGCTGTTGGCATGCGTCAGCAAGCGTTGCTGAAGCTAATCTGCCTTGGGGATAAGCAGCACACAGGGGAGGAAATTTGGAGGGGAATAAAGGAACAGACGGATTTGTGGCTGGCACCGCTGGACCTGAAACCGGGCATGGTTGTGTGTGATAATGGGAGTAATCTCATTCGCGCTTTAAGGTTGGCTAAGCTGACACATATCCCTTGCCTGGCGCACGTGATGAACCTAGTAGTTCAGCGGTTCCTGAGGACATACCCAGGCGTGGCCGATCTTCTGTTGAAGGTGCGTCGAGTGGCCAAACATTGTAGAAATTCCAGTACTGCTTCGGGGGCACTCGCCAAGATGCAGGAGCGCTTCAATCTCCCCCACCATCGCTTGCTGTGTGATGTCCCTACGCGCTGGAATTCTACGCTGCACATGCTAGCCCGCTTTTGCGAGCAGAAGAGTGCAGTGGTCCAGTACATGACGGCGCAGTACCGAGGCGCATCCGGCCAGCTGCCAAGCTTCTGTGGATCCGATTGGGCCAACATGTTGGACCTCTGCCAAGTCCTCCAAAATTTTGAGCAATCCACGTTGCTTGTGAGCAGTGACAACTCTTCAGTCAGCATTACCATACCACTGCTGTGTTTACTGAAGAGGTCGATGTTAAAAATCAAGGAAACAGCTGTCATGATGCAACTGGGGGAATCTGAAGGAGAAAACGATCAGCGTGATGGTACCAACATAAGGCCATCCGCCTCAGGGAACGCTGGCCCCAGCAGCTATGACGAAGAAGAGGAGGAGGAACAGCTGGAGTTGGAGCAGGAATTTCATGCCACCACTGACGAGGGCCAGAGCGGTGCACGTTGGACTTCCACAATTCAACGCGAATGGTCAGCAGAAGCAGACCAGGAGGAAGGTGACGACTATGATGCATCACAACAACTATCACAACGCTCACAAGAGGATGATGAGGATTCTGGTAGGACTCTGGCACACATGGCTCAATTCATGCTAGACTGCATTGAACGTGACCCACGCATTGTGCGCATTCTGGACAACACCAATTACTGGGTTTATACCCTTCTGGATCCACGGTACAAACACAATGTTCCAAAACTGCTTGAAGAAAGAGTCAGACAGGTCAAAATGGAAGAATACCAGCAGGCCCTTGTGGAGACTTTAGAGAGGAGATTGACATCCTCCCCCTCCTCTAGCCAGTTGTACGCAGACAGACTGACTTCCGCAAACCCAGGACGACCAGGAGGGCAGCAAACAACGCAAGCCGCAGCTAGTACCCAAAAGGGAACGGTATCGGCAGTGTCCTTGGAGTGGGAAAATTTTCTGACACCCATGCAGCAGCAGCCCACTGAACAGCAAGCGTGCAGATCCACCTCCAACACCGATCGCCTGGAGAAGATGGTCAAGGACTACATGTCAGATGACGTAGCTGTGTCGAACAATCCATCTGCACCCTTCAACTATTGGGTATCGAAGCTAGACACCTGGCACGAACTGGCAATGTACGCAATAGAGGTGCTGGCTTGCCCGGCAGCCAGCGTTATGTCGGAACGCTGTTTCAGTGCTGCCGGAGGCATCGTCACAGATCGGCGTATCCGCCTCTCTACAGAAAATGCAGACCGTCTGACTCAAATTAAAATGAATCAATCCTGGATTGGAAATGACTACGCAACACTCCAGGACCCCAACCAAGTAACATGACCAATGAACATCTGGGATGGTGTAGCGTTTCCGGTCCCTGTTTATTGAACCTCTCATCTGTATTACATTTATGACTGCATGGCGGCAAAAAGCATTGCTGCTATATCCGCACGCTTTTTGTCCTCATGCAAGGCCTGGGTTGTTGTGTCTCAAAAACCGTGGCCTTCTCCTCCTGCGCCTGCTCCTGTTCCATCACGTCTGCTGCTGCTGGGTTAGCGTTGCCGCGTGGTCCCTGTTTATTGAACCACTTATCTTTATTACATTTATGACTGCATGGCGGTACAAAGCATGCTATCCGCACGCTTCTTGCCCTCATGCAAGGCCTGGGTTGTTGTGTCTCACAAAGCGTGGCCTTCTCCTCCTGCGCCTCCTCCTGTTCCATCACGTCTGCTGCTGCTGGGTTAGCGTTGCCGCGTGGTCCCTGTTTATTGAACCACTTATCTTTATTACATTTATGACTGCATGGCGGTACAAAGCATGCTATCCGCACGCTTCTTGCCCTCATGCAAGGCCTGGGTTGTTGTGTCTCACAAAGCGTGGCCTTCTCCTCCTGCGCCTCCTCCTGTTCCATCACGTCTGCTGCAGCTGGGTTAGCGTTGCCGCGTGGTCCCTGTTTATTGAACCACTTATCTTTATTACATTTATGACTGCATGGCGGTAAAAAGCATGCTATCCGCACGCTTCTTGTCCTCATGCAAGGCCTGGGTTGTTGTGTCTCACAAAGCGTGGCCTTCTCCTCCTGCGCCTCCTCCTGTTCCATCACGTGTGCTGCTGCTGCTGCTGCTGCTGGGTTAGCGTTGCCGGTCCCTGTTTATGGAGCCTCTTATCTTTATTACATTTATGACTGCATGGCGGTACAAAGCATGCTATCCGCACGCTTCTTGCCCTCATGCAAGGCCGGGGTTGTTGTGTCTCACAAAGCGTGGCCTTCTCCTCCTGCGCCTCCTCCTGTTCCATCACGTGTGCTGCTGCTGGGTTAGCGTTACCGGTCCCTTTTCCTGGAACCTCTTATATGTATTACATTTATGACTGCATGCCGACAAAAAACATGTTACCTGTGCAAAGAAAACAGACATTTCCCGCATTTAAAAGACAGTTTTCCCTTTGAAACTTTAAAATCGATTTTCTCAAAAACTATAAGCTCTTTTTGCTATTTTTTTTTTCCTCTTGTACCCACTCCCAAGGTTCACATACCCTGTAAATTTGGGGTATGTAGCATGTAAGGAGGCTTTACAAACCACGAAAGTTCGGGTCCCCATTGACTTCCATTATGTTCGGAGTTCGGGTCGAACACCCGAACATCGCGGCCATGTTCGGCCTGTTCGGCCCGAACCCGAACATCTAGATGTTCGCCCAACACTAGCAGGAAGATCAATGGCGTAAGTGACGTTATTAATTCTTTTGGTCACTGAAAATGGACCCACAAACCTGGGACCCAGTTTGGCAGAAGGCTGCTTCAGGGTCAAGTGACGTGTGGACACCCAGACTAAATCCCCTGGCTGAAACTTCCATTCCACGGACCGTCTCTTGTCTGCTTGACCCTTCTGACTCTGGAACGCCTTCTGCAAGTTCCCCTTAACAACTCCCCAATTGTCCCTGAGTGACCTCTGCCAATCCTCTAGTGCTGGAAATGGAGAAGAGACAACTGGAAAAGGGGAGAATTTGGGTGACCTCCCTGTCACAATTTGGAATGGAGAGAACCCAGATGAGGAATTCTTCAAATTATTTTGTGCGAATTCCGCAAAGGGCAAAAATTTTACCCAGTCACTCTGTGCCTCCGCAACGTAACATCTTAGGAATTGCTCCAAAGACTGGTTGATACGTTCCATCTGCCCATTAGTCTGTGAGTGGTAGCCTGACGAGAAAGACAATTTCATGCCCATTTGGTGGCAAAATGCCATCCAGAATCCAGACACAAATTGGACTCCCCTATCCGACACAATGTCTTCCGGAATGCCATGCAGCCGGAAGACGTGAATGATGAACAACTCGGCCAGTTCCTGAGCCGAGGGGAGTCCTTTCAGGGGCACAAAATGGGCCATTTTGCTAAAACGGTCGACTACCACCCAAATGACCGACATTCCTTCAGACTTGGGCAATTCTCTCACAAAATCCATGGACAAGTGGGTCCATGGCTCACTCGGGGTGGGCAAAGGCTGCAGCCTACCTAGAGATGCCAGCCGGGAGGGTTTACTCTTGGCACAGACCGCACACTCCCTGACATACTCCTTGCAATCTGTTGCCAAAGAAGGCCACCAAGCACACCTGGCAATCAGATCCTGCGTTCTGGCAGCTCCAGGATGACCAGCATTCTTATGGGCTTGAAAGAGATGCAGGATTTGTAAACGAAAAGGCAGTGGGATAAACATGACCCCTTCGGGTTTTCCCTCAGGAACATCCTGCTCAAAGGGGCCCAAAACCTCCGTCCAATCCTCCCAAGTCTCCGTGGCGGCTAACACTAGTTTCCGCGGGATGATGGACTCAGGAGCGGGCGGCTGTGCTGTCTCTGGTTCAAAACACCTGGAGAGGGCATCTGCCTTGACGTTTTTGCTGCCCGGGGTGTACGTGATTATAAACCTAAACCTCGTAAAAAATAAAGACCATCGGGCCTGACGGGGACTTAGCCTCTTCGCCCCCTCGATGTATTCCAAGTTCTTGTGGTCGGTGTAAACTGTGATCGTGTGTTCTGCCCCCTCTAACCAGTAGCACCATTCCTCAAACGCCATTTTAATGGCCAGAAGTTCCCGGTTGCCTATATCGTAATTTTTTTCTGCAGGTGAGAACCTACGGGAAAAGTAAGCGCACGGGTGTAATCTGCCCTGCAAGCCAGACCGTTGAGACACCACCGCCCCCACCCCAACTTCTGAGGCATCAACCTCCACGATAAAGGGAAAGGACGTGTCCACATGCCTCAAAATTGGTGCTGAGCAAAATAATTTCTTCAAAAGAGAAAATGCTGCCACGGCTTCAGGGGACCAGTGGTTGGTATCTGCCCCTTTTTTCGTGAGACTGGTAAGGGGGGCAACTAACAGGAGTACCCCTTAATGAACCTCCTGTAATAGTTCGCGAAACCTAAAAATCTTTGTAGGGCCTTTAACCCCACTAGCTGTGGCCACTCCAACACAGCTGTAACCTTGGCAGGATCCATTGAAAGGCCCGAGGTGGAAATTACGTACCCTAGGAACGTGACAGTGGTCACCTCGAAAATACACTTTTCCACCTTAGCATAGAGCATATTTTGTCTTAATTTGTTCAAGACAAACTTCACGTGGACCCTGTGCTCGGAGAGGTCATTGGAATAGATTAGTATATCACCAAGGTATACCAGCACAAATCTACCCAATACCTCCCAGAATACCTCATTGATTAATTCTTGGAAGACGGCTGGCGCATTGCACAACCCGAAGGGCATCACTAAGTACTCGTAATGCCCGTCGGGTGTGTTGAAGGCCGTCTTCCACTCATCGCCCTCTCTAATGCGGATTAGGTTGTATGCCCCCCTCAGATCCAACCTAGAGAAGATTTTTGCGGCTGTGACCTGCGTGAATAAATCGTCTATCAAGGGTAACGGATAGCGATTTTTCACCGTGATTTTATTGAGGCCCCGATAATCAATACAAGGTCGAAGACCCCCGTCTTTCTTCTTAACGAAAAAGAAACCGGCCCCAGCAGGCGACCGGGAGGGCCGGATGAACCCCTTGGCCAAGTTATCACGAATGTATTCCTGCATAGCCATCTTCTCTGGACCGGACAAGTTATACAGGTGACCCCTAGGGGGCATACAACCAGCACGGAGATCAATGGGGCAATCGAACGGGCGATGAGGAGGTAAGTGATCAGCAGACTTGGGACAAAATACAAAAGTTTGCTTTCCTAAAACAGAAAGAATTTGCGATAATTCAGGTTGGAGTGAGCTTGAGATGTCTCCCAGGCACCACTGCTGAATATATGCAAATTAACCATCAGAGAACACAGAATACTCCTCGGGAACACCCTCTACACAAATCTTGGTCTGACCCAATGTCACCTTCCCTAAACACTGTTGGTGACAATGATCGGACCATCTGGTTACCTGACCCGTAGCCCAGTCTATTTGTGGAGAATGGACTTGTAACCACGGCATGCCTAGGATGATAGTGGAGGTTGACATACGCAATACAAAAAACTGTAGTTGTTCCCCATGCAGTACCCCTAACGTGACTTTCACCAGCGGGGTGTGTGACAGGGGACGATTCCGTTGCAGAGGGGAATCGTCTACTGCCGTGACCTGAATGAGGGGACTCACTGGAGTGAGAGGAATACCCAACTCCTGAGCAAATTCAACGTTCATAAAATTAGCCGCTGAGCCAGAATCAATAAAAGCCTCAGGGGCTACAGACTTATTATCCCATGTAATTGTACAGGGGAGAAGCAATTTTTTCTCTTTTTGGGGTGAGAATGGTGTGCCTAGGGTGTCACCCCCCACTACTCCTAGGCAGACTCGTTTCCCGGCTTGTTAGGGCAGTTTCGCACTCTATGCCCCGCTTCTGCACAGTACAGGCACAATTGTTCAGCTATTCTCCGCCTTCGCTCCACCTGGGTCAGTTTTGATCGACCATTCTGCATTGGCTCGGGTGGAAGCAGGGCCGGAAAGGAAGAGACAGGCGGAGATGTCGTTACTAAGGGTGCAGCGGAAGGTGCCGCATAAGATGTCACCCTGACACGGTGACTGCCCCTAGTCTGCCTCTGATGGCGTAGCCGACGGTCGACTCGAATGGCCGATGAGATGGCCTCATCGACTGTCTTGGGCTCGGGTAAGGTTAACATTAGGTCGGAGACCTCCTCCGACAACCCATCAGGGCATAGGTGTCAAATCTGGCGATAACTGACCACCTACGAAATTCTGCCGCGTAATCCTCTACCGAGCCTCTGCCTTGCCGCAAAAGTTTGAGCTTCCACTCAGAGGTTGCAGCAAGGTCAGGGTCGTCGTATATCACTGCCATGGCCTTAAAAAATTCCTCTACCAAGGTCAGAGCTGTATCTGTGGGAGGCAGGTTGTATGCCCAGGACTGGGAGTCACCAGTTAACAAAGTTTTAATAAAAATGACCCGTTGGGTCTCAGTCCCCGAGGATCGGGGTCTCAACTCGAAATATGATAACACTCTACTCTTAAAATTCCGGAAGTCAGACTTGTGGCCGGAAAATTTATCAGGTATGGACATACGTATGTCATCACTAGGAGGGGATCGCACTGAATCAACTGACGTCTGGAGGGTTTGCACAGAGCCTGATAAGGCATCAATTAATGCTTTGTGCTGGCCCAGTGCTTGATGAATGTTATCCACCGAAGTGGCAAGCACAGTCAGAGGGTCAGCGCGTGCGTCCATCTGTCTTTTTGGTCTGGCGTTCTGTAACGATCGGTGAAGCACAGAGAGGATCTGATTACCGGTGATCTGCAGTATCACTGGGAATACAGATGTATACCAAATTATAAGTGATCTGCAGTATCACCGATAATCCGATATACCAGCTAACCTCTGTTCACCTGAGTAGTGTAGTGTTTTGGTGTAACAGTAACACTTTGAGGACAAGGCCTCCGTGCAGACAGGAGGACTGCACGGATTCCTTCCGCAGACCCGGACTCTCCAAGATGGGAGGAGTCGGGCTGGCAGCAGGAAGGATTGTCTGAAAGTAACCCTCAGGAGGAAGGGTCACTAACAGACCGAGGAACCGCCTCTAACAGTAAGGTCGGTTCTCGAGGTCGGACAAGCCAGGTCGTACACACACGGACAGATACAGTACAAGATCAGCAGGCAAAGGCGGAGTCTAAGTACAGGCAGGGTTCGGCAACGGGGTATCAGAAATATCGAGGTACAAAAATCAGGAGGCAGAAGCAGAGTCTAGGAACGAGCCGGGGTTCGGCAACAGAGTATCAGAAATATCGAGGTGCAAGATCAGAGTTCAGGAGGATAGTCAGGCAGGCAAAGGGTCATAACAGATAATCACAATCAAACTAGTACTTTAGCTATCAACAGAATCTAGCTAAGTGTAGGATTACAGCTCCAGCTGGTCCCGAAACACTTGCGGATCTGACTACGGATCTGGGTGCTCCCACGTATGTGATCGCACGCCAGACAAGGAGCAAATGAACAGCCAGCAGTATATATGCACAAGGACCTCTCCAGGGGAAACAGTAAATTCGGGCGCCTGAGGCTAGTGGACAAATCGGGCGCCGCCATTCACTCCTATAATAAATATCGTTTAATGGGCGCCCGATAGGAAAAAAGGGCGCCGGAGAAAACTAACGTTTTAAAAGCGGCGCCCGGAGACTTAATGTTTTATTACTGTTTCTCATGATTACACATTATTTAATGATTTATACATTTTTAAATATTATTTTTAAACGAAAAACAGTACAATATTTTTTCCCAAACATTATTTTTAAACGAAAAACAGTACTTTTTTTTTTTTTTTTTTACATTATTTTTAAACGAAAAAACCAACAGGGGGGTCTTAGGTTTAGGCACCAACAGGGGGGTCTTAGGTTTAGGCACCAACAGGGGGTTTTAGGTTTAGGCACCAACAGGGGGGTCTTAGGTTTAGGCACTAACAGGGGGGTCTTAGGTTTAGGCACCAACAGGGGGGTCTTAGGTTTAGGCACTAACAGGGGGGTCTAGGGGTTAGGGGTAGGTACAGGGAGGGTTACTTAGTAATTTTTTTTTAAACGTTATTATACGTTTCACTATTTAAACGAAAGATTAACGTTTTTACAATTGCCGATTTAATGCACATTATTTAATGATTTATAACTTTAAAAAACATTAATTTTAAACGAAATACAGTACAATACAATTTTAAACGTTATCCATGATTATCGTTAAAAACCCGGCGCCCTTTTTTCCCAGCGCCCCTTTTTAACGTACGCCCTCTCCAGGACCTCCGTAATTGCTGGACCAATGAGTGTAGTGGAAAATGTCAGCTGACCCGCCTGGTCAGCTGACTCCCTTCTGGCTGCTATTTGAACTCTGCCTCTGTGCGCGCGCGCGTGTCATTCTGAATCCAGGTGGACTATCAGTCGCAGCCACATTAATACTGTCTTGCAATGTATCCCGTGCACCGAGTGCGGGCGCTGCCTCCAATGCGGATTCCGCCGTTACCGATGCGGATTCCGCTGTTCCCAATGCGGATTCCGCCGCTCTGCCTATGCGGCATGCAGCGTTTTTTCCGCGTTGTGACGCCATGCTGGACGCGGAAACAGCCGCCTCACCCTGAGAGGCAGCGGCTTTTCCGCGTTTCATCACAGGCCTCAGTCATTGCAGGACAAATAATCACAGCCAGAGTGCATCTCACACGGGCTTCAGTCATTGCAGGACAGATCATCACAACCAGAATGCATCTTACACAGGCTTCAGTCATTGCAGGACAGATCATCACAGCCAGAGTGCATCCTACATGGGCTTCAATCATTGCAGGACAGATCATCACAGCCAGAGTGCATCTCACATGGGCCTCAGTCATTGCAGGACAGATCATCACAGCCAGAGTGCATCTCACACGAGCGTCAGTCATTGCAGAACAGATCATCACAGCCAGAGTGCATCTCACATGGGCCTCAGTCATTGCAGGACAGATCATCACAGCCAGAGTGCATCTCACACGGTCTTCAGTCATTGCAAGACAAATAATCACAGCCAGAGTGCATCTCACACAGGCTTCAGCAAGGCCTGGAGGAGCGCAGCTTAGGAGGGCCACCCATGATAGGGCTAGACATATGTCCAGGGAATAGAGGGTTAATGTTGGCCAGGGGAGGGCTTATCCAATTGGCAACAGGTTGGAAGAGGGAGGTTCAGGAGGAATTTGTTCCCGGGCTATAGGACAGGAAGTAAGGACCTGGTTTCAGTACAGGAAGAAGGTGGGAGGAGCAGAGACAGTGGGGAAGAAGGTTTAGTAAAGTGCAGCCTGTTTTGCTCGTTTCTAGAGAGAGAATGGAGGACGTGGAGAACCTGATCCAGTTGGTGAGGAGTGAGGCTGCAGCACGAGGATCGCGGTGGGTGGCTGATCAGATGTCACGGATGGCAGGAGGCAGCGGCGGAGACTCCACAAGTCGCACCAGCGCACGTGTCTCCAGGCCGCCGGAGCGACTGAGCCCTGCATCTTCCCCCAGGAGGCGCAGGAGAAGCGGCAGCCCTCTACAGACCCCTCCGGCTCCCCCCAACAAAAAAGGTACAGGGCAGAGCTCAAAGGGTGGAGGAGGCAGGCAGGAAAAAGACAAGGCAGCGACAGCAGGCCACAGTGGATCGGGGGCAACACGGGGAGGCCAGTCAGCGGGGAAAAAACAGCAGCAACAGCAGCAGCAAGCGGCAACTCCGGAAGTGCCTGACATACCTGAGGCAGGCCCGTCGGTGCAGGACAGGGAGGGTGCCGGTGAGCGCAATCGAGTGGTGGTTACAGCGCAGGTGCACAAGCCGGCACTGCAGGCCTCAAAAGGGAAAGCTTCTGCAAAGAAACAGTCGACCTCCAAGACGGGTGCACGAAAAGACAATCGTGGTGCTAAGGCTGCGGCTGGCAGGAGCGGCAGACAGCCTTCCCCGCCCCCCCTCTCCACGTCAGAATAGAAGCAAGGAATCAGCGGGGACCAGCGATTCCCGCCAGGGCCGGCCGGCCAGGGGCAAACAACCTGATGTGAGGCAACAGCATGGGAGTCGAGACGGTCACAGGAGTGGAGAGGATAGTCGATCTGTATCCCCTGTGGATGTGGCATCTGAGAGGTCAGAGGAAGAAGGAGAGCTGGTTGAGTCACCGAGTCCAGATGTATCGGCTGATCGGGGCCAACGTCCGGTGCAGCCTGGTGAGGCAATCTCTGTTTGTATGTCTAATGTTCATTCATGCACGGGAGGTTGTTGTCGTAATAGGGTAGAGAGGCATAGCGGGGCTACGGGGGGTCAGGGGGTGATAATTAACAATACGACCCAGGTGAGGGCTCCTGCGCATGCGAATGTCACTGGTACCACAGGTACAGAGCCTAATGTCGTAGCTCTCATGTCATCCTTAATACAAAGTATTAGGGATGCTTTACAGGCACCCCGCCAGAACACGGTGCAACTAGGATCACCGGTTCAGGCTTGGACGGGATCTGGGGAACAGGGAACCACGCAATCGGTGGGTCCCGCATCTGCTCAGGTAGACACCAGCAGCAACGCTGCGGTTGTGAGCACAGCGGCAGGGTCCGCGCAGGCCGACTCAAGGGAGAAGGAGACCGAGTTGGTGCGGTTAGTGGATACAGCAAAAGGGGATGCATACTTATGTGTCAGCGGACCGCTGGGCATGCATCTGAAACCAGAGGTGCGGGAAAGGATTTGGAAGGGTGAGTATGTGGAGATATTCTCACTCCTCCCATTGGGTAAGTTTAACTTAGATCGGGGTAAGCCGGATGAAAGTAAGAAGGAGGAAGAGGAACGTAGAAGGTATAGATTGATACCGAGAACTTTCGAGAACTGGAGGCAAGCGTTTTCGATACTGGCAAGCATTTTGGGTGAAAGACAACCGGAGTGCTGTTCAGCACTGTTTTGTTACCTGGAGACCATAGGTGAGGCCCACAGGATGTACGGGGGAAATGCGTGGCTACGCTATGACGAGCAGTTTAGGCAGTCAAAAGCGTTTCACCCTGCGATAAAATGGAATCACAAGGACATCAACCTATGGATGAGTCTGATGATTCCGGGTACCAAGTCGAACCAGCCCTTTCAGGGGGGGGGCCCGCGGCGCGGGAGCTCCCGGGCAGTTGGCCAATAGAAGACCAGGAGTATGCTGGAAATATAATGAGGGAGCGTGTAAGTTTGGAAGTTCATGCCGCTTCAAACATGAATGCTCTTCCTGTGGGGGGAGCCATATCGTCACTAAGTGCTACAGACATGGGAAAGGGCGCTCATCGGATTCCGCTGGGAAAAGGGAGGAGTCCAGTGAAAGTGGTAAGGATGGATCGCTTCCTAAATAAGTACCCAGATGCAGACGCAGCTGATTTTCTTCGTAAAGGGTTTACCGACGGTTTTGTTATACCTAGTTTTGGAGTGGTGGGCTCTCACCCTCCACACCGTAATTTAAAGTCAGTTGCCATGCATCCTGGGGTGGTGTCAGCAAAACTGGAAAAAGAGGTGAGTCTGGGTCGTATGGCGGGCCCGTTTGTAGAGCCACCAGTTGTTGACCTAGTGGTATCACCTTTGGGTTTAGTACCAAAGAAGGAGCCGAATTCGTTTCGGCTTATTCACCATCTGTCATATCCGAAGGGTACATCGGTAAATGATGGCATTGACCCGGAAGCAGCCTCAGTGTTATATACTTCTTTCGATTCAGCAGTTAGAATAGTGAAACGGGATGGGCAGGGGGCGTTAATGGCAAAGACGGACGTCGAAGCCGCTTTTAGACTTTTACCGGTTCACCCGACTAGTTTTCGTTTGTTAGGTTGTTTTTGGGAGGATCGGTATTATGTGGAATGCTGCTTGCCAATGGGATGTTCCATTTCATGCTCGTATTTCGAACGTTTTAGTTCTTTTATAGAATGGGTGGTCAAGGAGGTGTCTGGTGTACAGACAGTCGTACATTATTTGGACGATTTTCTGTTTATCAGCAGCGGGGAATCATCGGAGTGCTCATATTTGTTAGCAACCATGAGGCAGGTCTGTGCCAACTTCGGCATCCCTTTGGCGGAGGAGAAGACTGAGGGCCCTCAGTCGGTTATTAAGTTCCTGGGCGTTGTAATAGACTTCGTGACTATGGAGTGTAGGCTGCCACAGGATAAAGTGGAGGACTTACGGTCGCATATTGAAACGGTGCTGGCAAAGAAAATGGTTTTCCTTCGGGATCTTCAATCCCTCTTGGGGAAACTGAATTTTGCTTGCCGGATTATGCCTATGGGCCGCATTTTTTGCAGACGGTTGGCAATGGCCACGGCAGGAGCAAAGTTACCACATCATCGGATTCGACTGGTGGGGGAACACAAGGAGGACCTGCGTATGTGGCTGGTTTTCTTGGCTGAGTTCAATGGGCGTTCAATGTGGATGGAGGAAAGTGTACAGAACCATGACCTGGAATTGTTTACAGATGCTGCAGGGTCATGTGGTTTCGGGGCATATTTTGCAGGAAAATGGTGCGCAGAACGGTGGCCAGACAGGTGGGAACAATTGAGTTTTACGAAGAATCTGTTACTATTGGAATTGTTTCCAATATTGGTAGCAGTCGAGCTTTGGGGTCCTTTATTAAGAAACAAACACATTCGTTTCAATTGCGACAATTTAGGAGTGGTAACGGCAGTAAACAGGTTATCGGCCTCATCCCCGCCAGTGGTGAGGGTGTTACGGCAATTAGTGCTTAGCTGCCTGAGTTTTAATATGTTCATTTTTGCTGTTCACTTACCTGGGGTTGAGAATGAGGTGGCTGATGCTCTTTCTCGCTTCCAATGGCAGAGATTTCGGAGCAGCGCGCCAGAGGCGGAGCGGCAGGGGGCTCGTTGCCCCCAGGCCTTGTGGGACATACCCCTGAATGCATAGAAGATTGGATATATAATTCATTATCGGCTTCTTCATGGTCTGCTTATGCGGCTGTTTGGGGACAATGGAACAAGCTGTCCCAACAGGCAGGAGGCTGTAAGTCAGACGAGGAACGTTTGTATCTTTTATTTCAGTTCATGGCAAGGAAGGGAGCGAACGGGGTATCAGCAGCAGTGTTGGCAAAGAGCTTAGCCGCGCTAGCGTTTTGTTTTAAGCTTCAGGGTATTACAGATGTTACGAAAGACTTCCGGGTTAAGATGGCCATGAGGGGGTTTAGAGCACAAAACAGGGTCAAGCGGGATTCTAGGCGTCCAGTCACTTTCCAATTGTTAGTGGCAATTATCGGCAGTCTGGGTGGGTTATGTGCTTCTCAGTATGAGGTGTTGCTGTTTAGCGCTGCGTTTGCCATGGCTTTCTTTGGGGCGTTTAGGGTGAGCGAGTTAGTCAGTCAGAATAAAAAGCATGAAGGGGGACTGAGGCGCAGTGAAGTGAGACTTACCAGGGGCGGTCTACAGGTTTATTTGCGCAGATCAAAGACGGACCGTATGGGGGAGGGTCGAACCATAGTGCTTTTTCCGCTAGAAGATTCTTTAGCTTGCCCAGTACGGACGGTGAGAAGTTTTATGGAAGTTCGTGGGGAATCAGGGGAGTCTTTTTTGTGCCATGCAGATGGCTCTTCCCTCTCCAAGTACCAGTTTGTAGCGATATTTAGAAAAGCACTGGGGCATTTGGGCTATACTCCCTTGGAATATGCGTCCCACTCCTTCAGGATTGGAGCTGCGACGGAGGCGGCACGGTGGGGTTTGGGCAATGAGCAGATCAGACGCATAGGTAGATGGGAATCTTCTAGATTCTTGCTATACGTCAGGCCAAACTTAGTGAGATAGGACAGATGCTGTCCACGTTTTGGTTTTTAATGTATCAGCTGCTGTTTTTCGTGTTTTGGTTCCTTTTTTCTTTCTTATTTTAGGGGCAAGAGTTTCTCCATTGCTGGTCTGGATCCTGGGGCACTCTTACGTGGCTAGAGGCGCTCGGAGAGCTGCAGTAAGGCCTGACGGACGACAATTGGGCATATCCAGGGCAACCGCTATTCTGAGATGGATTGGTATTCCCGGGATGATGTGGGAAAAGGTATTATCAGAGTTGCAGCGGTTCGTGGCTTTAGACAGAGCTCCGGACGTGCTTGTTCTACACATTGGGGGAAACGATCTGGCCTCTAGGACGACGAGGCAGATCATACAGGAGATGAAGTGTGATATGATGAGGATTCGCTCTACGTTTCAGAACACAATTCTCGTCTGGTCGGAGATCGTCAGCCGTAACTCATGGAGAATGGCACGGTCTGTTGAAAAAATCAACAGGGCTCGTAAGAAGCTTAATCGTGATGTTTCAAAATTTGTAGTTAACATTGGGGGCGTGCCAGTGAGGCACATAGAGCTAGAGGAGGACACGAATATGTTTTTGAGTAGGGATGGTGTCCATTTGAATGCCATAGGCACAGATTTATGGACTCTGGCACTTGAGGAGGGGATCCAGAGGGCCTTTTTGTTGCGGGCGGCGCAAGGGTGAGGTTTCTCCCTTGCTCGCGGGTGGCGGGGCAAGGATGCCGGAGGATACAGGTTTAAACAGTTTAGAGGATTTTCACAAGTCGGATTTCCTCAAAAGGTGTTGAATAAATACATGGTTCATCAAGGGTGTGCAGCTGTCCCCGAATCGGTGGTCGCGGTTGGGGGCCAGAGTATGGCTGCATGTCCAAAAAGGTATTGAAGATTTTGGTGATTGATTTTTAGTGGGGTTATTAGTGGTTAACAAGGACAATATTGGTTATGCACCTATCAAGCAAGGCCTGGAGGAGCGCAGCTTAGGAGGGCCACCCATGATAGGGCTAGACATATGTCCAGGGAATAGAGGGTTAATGTTGGCCGGGGGAGGGCTTATCCCCTTGGCAACAGGTTGGAAGAGGGAGGTTCAGGAGGAATTGGTTCCCGGGCTATAGGACAGGAAGTAAGGACCTGGTTTCAGTACAGGAAGAAGGTGGGAGGAGCAGAGACAGCGGGGAAGAAGGTTTAGGAAAGTGCCCACCCACCCGCCCTTAATTAGGTAAGAAAGTACGTCACTGCAGTCGGCGGGGCAAGGATGACGGAGGATACAGGTTTAAACAGTTTAGAGGATTTTCACAAGTCTGATTTCCTCAAAAGGTGTTGAATAAATACATGGTTCATCAAGGGCATGCAGCTGTCCCCGAATCGGTGGTCGCGGTTGGGGGCCAGAGTATGGCTGCATGTCCAAAAAGGTATTGAAGATTTTGGTGATTGATTTACAAGCTCCGGTTTTTCTCCTTGCCTTGCAACGGTTAAATAAATGGTTAAATTGTTTTATATTAAAATGTTGTAAGTTTAATAAACTTTGGGCTGCACTGGTCTATTCATCCATCGTCAGTTGTAGTCCCGGTGTGCTTTTATATAGAGTTAAGGTTAAGAAATATTTTAGTGGGGTTATTAGTGGTTAACAAGGACAATATTGGTTATGCACCTATCAAGTCGCTACTACACTCTGCGTTCACACTGCCCGGGTCGCCGGGTGCATTTAATTTTTTGGCCAGCACTATGACGCTGTGCTACTACTACTGTGCTGCTGCTGCTGAACTGACCGCCCGCTTTGTCCTCCTGACTCAGTCGCTACTACACTCTGCGTTCACACTGCCCGGGTCGCCGGGTGCATTTAATTTTTTGGCCAGCACTATGACGCTGTGCTACTACTACTGTGCTGCTGCTGCTGAACTGACCGCCCGCTTTGTCCTCCTGACTCAGTCGCTACTACACTCTGCGTTCACACTGCCCGGGTCACCAGGTGCATTTAATTTTTTGGCCAGCACTATGACGCTGTGCTGCTACTACTACCACCAGTATGTTGCCGTGGTCCTTCTGTGCTGCTGAACTGACCGCCCGCATAGTCCTTCTCCTGACTCAGTCGCTACCACCACTGCACTCTGCGTTCACACTGCCCGTGTCCACTGACAACTCTGCTGCGATGTCATTGCTAATTGCTGCAAAAAAAAAAAAAAAAATTACAAAAACCTCTCTGGAGCCTTTTTGCCGTCAGCCACTCATCCTCCTCCAGCGGTACCTTCGCCGCCAAGTGCCATTGGAACTCGCCTTCACCTCTTTGACTGCTTAACGCGTATATCCCTTTTTAAAACCACTTATTACCAATTAATAGCCCCATTTAAAGTGTTGATTTCACTTTAAAATCTATTTTCTCTAGAAAAAATTTTTTTGGGGGAATTTTTTATGTTGAAGTTATGTTGCCCCTTATCACCTCGATAATCCATGCTATTTGGGGGACTGTAGCATGTATGGGGGCTTTGTTAACGTTAAAAGAAAATCCGCCTCCGGGCGTGAATCCGCGCGTGATTACGCCATTCACGGGCAAAAATCCGCGTGGTTGCGTTGACGCGGACGAAAATCCGCATGCGGCGGGGCCGAATGCGGATTTTTTTTTGCAACCACGCGGATTTCCGAATTCGTGGATGAGGCACATCCGAGCATCCCTGGTTTTCTTTTGCTGCAGCTTTACCTACATAATATTAACGGAAAGTTATTTTCTGCTAAAAGAGGAAGGAGGTTTTTGTACGGCTCTGTATCACTGTGTGTATGGCCAGCTGTTACTCTGCTGACAGTGATAGACGGCTTCATCTTCCTCCTTCATACCAGTGATTTTGAGAGTAAAATCCTGTCCATATCCAGATCCGCTGAACCTGGCTGGGGCTCCAGAGTGAAGATTGCTTGTCTGATAGATAATCAGTGCTGGAGGTTGTCCTGGTTTTTGCTGGTACCAGTTACAATAGCTGCTGATGCCAGTACTGGCTTTACATGCCATGGTGACTGTATCTCCTGGACTGGCAGTGATGTCATTAGGAGACTGTGTCAGTGTAATCTGTGCCCAGGAGCCTGAGGAGTATAGAGAAACTGATTACACATTATTATAGTAACTTCCATCATTAGTGTCTATGCACAGTAAGTGTAACACATTATCCATAGTATTGCAGTGTATGGCATTATGTGACGCTCTCACCATGAATACAGAGCAGTATGACGGCCAGCAGAAGCCCCTGAGATCCCATCCTGGTGTCTCTGCACTGACAGACACAGACTACTGAGATGTCACCTGTACAATGTCTCCTATATAACAGCTGCAACCATTAGGGGGACACGCCCACCTCACATACTGTATGTCCCACAGGAAACATGCAAATTATGTCCTGTCCTCACAGGTCACACCTCACCTCTCAAGACTGAGCACTGATTCTCTATTTACCAAAAAGAAATGTTTTGTGTTATTTTTTTCATGCTAACCTGTAAGAAACATAGATTCTGCAAGGTGTGGTAGATGAATTTCAGGTTTGAAAGCCCAGGTACTGAGGTACCAGTAAGGTACCACATGGCCGCCTGCACCATAGAGAACCCCACAGGAGGTGGGGTAGGACGTCCGGCTTTCATCCGGAAGAGTGTTGTGCACTTCCGTTTCCCCTCAGTTCCTGTTGTGCTGGATTTGTTGTCCGGATCCGGTCCGGCGGCGGTGGACGGAGGACCGGTCCAGAAAATTGGAGCATGTTGGAAAATTTCCGGACCGCAGGCCGCATGCGGATCCGAGGAACGGACGAGTGCGCACGGGTCCATTGATTAACAATGGACCCTTAATTGTCCGTTCCGTTTGCGGACTTTGCAGTCCGGCTGCGGTCCGCAAATAAACGCCATTGTGAACCGGGCCTTACAGGGAACCTGAACTGAGTAAAATTATTTTACATAAACACATGACGTAGCTACAATTGAATATTACATACTTACCTTGCCATACTTACCTTCAGTTCCTCTCAGAAGCTCACCATTTTCTTCTTACAGTGATCCCTTCCAGTTCTGACAATATTTTGTCAGAACTGAAATATACCAGTTATCAGCCGCTGTCAGTTACAACTGAAGGTGCAAGGTAATGTCCGTGTTTCCCTATGGCTTAAGTGGGTGATATTACAGTGTAACAGTGTGCTGACCTGTAAGCTGTTATGGGGTAATAGCCATATTTAAAATGGAGGACAGAGAATTCCATTGATCACAGTGGACAAATGGGACACAGGAGAGGAGAAAGAGATTGATGAGTAGATTACATGGGAAGTAAGTGTGACATGTGTATGGTTATTTTGACTTTTCATTTTCAGTTCAGGTTCTCTTTAAAGAGAAGCCGCGACCAAGAATAGAACTTCATCCCGATCAGTAGGTGACACCCCCTTTTACATGAGAAATCTATTCCTTTTCACAAACAGATCAGCAGGTGGCTCTGTATGGCTGATATTGTGGTGAAAGCCCTCCCACAGGAAACTAAGAGGACCATGGTCCTGACAGTTTCCTGTCTGTGAACCTAGTTGCATTGTGGGAAATAGCTGTTTACAGCTGTTTCCAACTGCCAAAAAAGCAAGCAGCAGCTACTTCCAGTGGCATCACCCGCCAGCAGTAAAAATGTCACCATGTGATAAATGCCAGAATGTAAATCAGGGAGAGGGAAGATTTTACAATGAGCAAACACTGACTAAATCATTTATACATAATTATTGTAAAAATGAAGCACTTTTTTATTACATTATTTTCACTGGAATTCCTCTTTAGCGTATTTTAACTGAAATCTTTTTAACAATGCACTGCTATGGAGAAGAAAAAAAAACACATACCAACTGATTAAGTGTAAATGAGGAGGAACTGAGGAGGAATGAGTAAAGAGGAACTGCAGTGAAATAATGTAATAAAAAAAGTGCTTAATTTTTACAATAATTATGTATAAATGATTTAGTCAGTGTTTGCCCATTGTAAAATCGTTTAAATCCCTGATTTACATTCTGACATTAACATTTTTACTGTTGGCAGGTGATGTAGCTGCTGCATGTTTTTTTGGCAGTTGGAAACAGCTGTTAACCGCTATTTCCCACAATGCAGCAAGGTTCACAGACAGGAAACTGCCAGGAGTACGTAATTAGAGTTTCTTGTGCAAGAGGTTTCACCACAATATCATATAAAACAATAGATGACACACACACCATGTATATAAATGAAAAGGATATGTATTAAAGATACTGACAAATTGCTCAAAAAGAGTATCATAAGACTTACTAGTGTTGGGCGAACACCTAGATGTTCGGGTTCGCGAACGTTCGCCGAACATCGCCGCGATGTTCGGGTGTTCGCGCCGAACTCCGAACATAATGGAAGTCAATGGGGACCCGAACTTTCATGCTTTGTAAAGCTTCCTTACATGCTACATACCCCAAATTAGCAGGGTATGTGCACCTTGGGAGTGGGTACAAGAGGAAAAAAAATATTTGAAAAAGAGCTTATAGTTTTTGAGAAAATTGATTGTAAAGTTTCAAAGGAAAAACTGTCTTTTAAATGTGGAAAATGTCATGTTTCTTTGCACAGGTAACATGCTTTTTTTCGCCATGCAGTCATAAATGTAATACAGAGAAGAGGTTCCAGGAAAAGGGACCGGTAACGCTAACCCAGCACCAGCAGCAGCACACGTGATGGAACAGGAGGAGGTGCAGGAGCAGAAGGCCACGCTTTGTGAGACACAACAACCCAGGCCTTGCATGAGGACAAGAAGCGTGCGGATAGCATGCTTTGTACCGCCATGCAGTCATAAATGTAATAAAGATAAGTGGTTCAATAAACAGGGACCACGCGGCAACGCTAACCCAGCAGCAGCAGACGTGATGGAACAGGAGGAGGCGCAGGAGGAGAAGGCCACGCTTTGTGAGACACAACAACCCAGGCCTTGCATGAGGACAAGAAGCGTGCGGATAGCATGCTTTGTACCGCCATGCAGTCATAAATGTAATAAAGATAAGTGGTTCAATAAACAGGGACCATGCGGCAACGCTAACCCAGCAGCAGCAGACGTGATGGAACAGGAGGAGGCGCAGGAGGAGAAGGCCACGCTTTGTGAGACACAACAACCCAGGCCTTGCATGAGGACAAGAAGCGTGCGGATAGCATGCTTTGTACCGCCATGCAGTCATAAATGTAATAAAGATAAGTGGTTCAATAAACAGGGACCACGCGGCAACGCTAACCCAGCAGCAGCAGACGTGATGGAACAGGAGGAGGCGCAGGAGGAGAAGGCCACGCTTTGTGAGACACAACAACCCAGGCCTTGCATGAGGACAAGAAGCGTGCGGATAGCATGCTTTGTACCGCCATGCAGTCAAAAATGTAATAAAGATAAGTGGTTCAATAAACAGGGACCACGCGGCAACGCTAACCCAGCAGCAGCAGACGTGATGGAACAGGAGGAGGCGCAGGAGGAGAAGGCCACGCTTTGTGAGACACAACAACCCAGGCCTTGCATGAGAACATAAAGCGTGCGGATATAGCAGCAATGCTTTTTGCTGCCATGTAGTCATAAATGTAATACAGATGAGAGGTTCAATAAACAGGGACCGGAAACGCTACACCATCCAAGATGTTCATTGGTCATGTTACTTGGTTGGGGTCCTGGAGTGTTGCGTAGTCATTTCCAATCCAGGATTGATTCATTTTAATTTGAGTCAGACGGTCTGCATTTTCTGTGGAGAGGCGGATACGCCGATCTGTGACGATGCCTCCGGCAGCACTGAAACAGCGTTCCGACATAACGCTGGCTGCCGGGTAAGCCAGCACCTCTATTGCGTACATTGCCAGTTCGTGCCAGGTGTCTAGCTTCGATACCCAATAGTTGAAGGGTGCAGATGGATTGTTCGACACAGCTACGTCATCTGACATGTAGTCCTTGACCATCTTCTCCAGGCGATCGGTGTTGGAGGTGGATCTGCTCGCTTGCTGTTCAGTGGGCTGCTGCTGCATGGGTGTCAGAAAATTTTCCCACTCCAAGGACACTGCCGATACCATTCCCTTTTGGGCACTAGTTGCGGCTTGCGTTGTTTGCTGCCCTCCTGGTCGTCCTGGGTTTGCGGAAGTCAGTCTGTCGGCGTACAACTGGCTAGAGGAGGGGGAGGATGTCAATCTCCTCTCTAAAGTCTCCACAAGGGCCTGCTGGTATTCTTCCATTTTGACCTGTCTGACTCTTTCTTCAAGCAGTTTTGGAACATTGTGTTTGTACCGTGGATCCAGAAGGGTATAAACCCAGTAATTGGTGTTGTCCAAAATGCGCACAATGCGTGGGTCACGTTCAATGCAGTCTAGCATGAATTGAGCCATGTGTGCCAGAGTCCTACCAGAATCCTCATCATCCTCTTGTGAGCGTTGTGATAGTTGTTGTGATGCATCATAGTCGTCACCTTCCTCCTGGTCTGCTTCTGCTGACCATTCGCGCTGAATTGTGGAAGTCCAACGTGCACCACTCTGGCCCTCGTCAGTGGTGGCATGAAATTCCTGCTCCAACTCCAGCTGTTCCTCCTCCTCTTCTTCGTCATAGCTGCTGGGGCCAGCGTTCCCTGAGGCGGATGGCCTGATGTTGGTACCATCACGCTGATCGTTTTCTCCTTCAGATTCCCCCAGTTGCATCATGACAGCTGTTTCCTTGATTTTCAACATTGACCTCTTCAGTAAACACAGCAGTGGTATGGTAATGCTGACTGAAGAGTTGTCACTGCCCACAAGCAACGTGGATTGCTCAAAATTTTGGAGGACTTGGCAGAGGTCCAACATGTTGGCCCAATCGGATCCACAGAAGCTTGGCAGCTTTCCGGATGCGCCTCGGTACTGCGCCGTCATGTACTGGACCACTGCACTCTTCTGCTCACAAAAGCGGGCTAGCATGTGCAGCGTAGAATTCCAGCGCGTAGGGACATCACACAGCAAGCGATGGTGGGGGAGATTGAAGCGCTCCTGCATCTTGGCGAGTGCCCCCGAAGCAGTACTGGAATTTCTACAATGTTTGGCCACTCGACGCACCTTCAACAGAAGATCGGCCACGCCTGGGTATGTCCTCAGGAACCGCTGAACTACTAGGTTCATCACGTGCGCCAGGCAAGGGATGTGTGTCAGCTTAGCCAACCTTAAAGCGCGAATGAGATTACTCCCATTATCACACACAACCATGCCCGGTTTCAGGTCCAGCGGTGCCAGCCACAAATCCGTCTGTTCCTTTATTCCCTTCCAAATTTCCTCCCCTGTGTGCTGCTTATCCCCAAGGCAGATCAGCTTCAGCAACGCTTGCTGACGCATGCCAACAGCTGTGCTGCACTGCTTCCACGATCCTACTGCTGCTGGGTTAGCGTTTCCGGATGAGGTACAGCTTTGAGATGCGTTGGAGGAGAAGGAGTCAGAGAGGTAGGTGCTGCTGTTGTTATCCAGTGGGAGGGACGGCGGTGCAGCTGTTTGTGGCGTGGGCAACACCCGCGCCGTAGCAGGTGAGGAATCGCTGCCAGGCTCCACAAGGTTCACCCAGTGCGCGGTAAGGGAGATGTATCGACCCTGGCCGAACGCACTCGTCCAGGTGTCAGTGGTGAGGTGAACCTTGCAGGCAACGGCATTCTTCAAGCTTCGGGTTATTTTGCTGACCACGTGCTCATGCAACTCAGGCACTGCAGAGCGCGCAAAGTGGTAGCGGCTGGGAACCACGTAACGTGGGATGGCCACTGACATCATGCCCTTGAAGCTGTTTGTCTCCACCACTCGATATGGCAGCATTTCGCAGGCCAGAAGCTTGGCTATGCTGGCTGTTACTGCCACGGCCCGGGGGTCATTTGCTGGCAATTTCCTCTTGCGCTCAAACATCTCCGACACAGACAACTGAACCGTAGCGCTGCACACGGAAGGGCTGTTGGTTGTTGTGTTTGATGAACACTGGGAGACCTCAAGAGCACTACTCCGGAAAGTGACAGTGTCAGCGTCGTCTGATGTTTGTGAATGTTGTGAACCACGCAATGGCTGGGCTACCGCTGCTGCTGAGGCGGGTCTGGTGGTGAGTCTGGTGAACCCAAGGGAGGCAGTGTTGCTGGTACCCTGTCCTGCCGAGTTTGCCCACAGAGTGGGATGTTTGGATAGCATGTGGCGGCTCATGCTGGTGGTGGAGAGGTTGTTAATACTTTTCCCCCTGCTCAGGCGGGTCTTGCACACCTTGCAAATCGCCATGGTAACATCCTCAGTGCAGTCTTCAAAGAAAGCCCAGACTTTGGAGCACCTGCCTTGCTGGCGATTTCTGTTTGCTCCTCTTTTGCCTCTCACTTGAACTTCCACGCTTGTGGTGCCTGAAATTGCGCGCCGCCTACCTTGTGGCACAAGGCGAACTCGTGCAGCAGTGGGTTCTTCAACAGACTCATCTGTGCTGCTGCTACGACGGCGATGTTCTCGTTCACAAACAAAATCTGGGTCTCTGTCCACATTGTCCATACCCTCCTCTTCCATCTCCTCAAACTCGTCATATGTCATTGTGGGGGGCCGCCGCCGTGGAGTAGAGCTCCCCAGAACAACCTCTGCGCAGCTCACTCCAACGTCGTCTTCCAGATCTTGTCGGCCGACCTCCTGCAATTGCAACCCCTCCTGCCCAACTTGCTCTGGGATTTGGGTTTCCGAGTCCTCCTCGGACTCGCCTTGTATTTCAGTGCGCGGTGCATTTCCCACAGTTAATGGTTGTGAATCCGGGCACAACATTTCTGGCTGTTCCTCCATTGACCTTTGAAAGGTGGAAGTTTGTTGGGCTGGGAATAGCTCCTGCGAATACACCATTGTGTCCTGAGGTAATTCATCGGACTGGTTATCTGGCAGTTGTGTGCGTGGTGTCGCTGCCGGTTGTGTCAGCTTTGTGCCCACTGGCTCCTTGTAACTGGCTGAGGACTCGGACCTCGTGCGTGATGTGCTGGTGCTGCTTAACCCACTGCTGGACGCTTGAGAGGTCATCCAAGTAATTATCTGGTCCTGTTCTTTTGGATCTGTGAGGGTTGTTGTCCTGGACAACATGGGCGGTATTGAGTGGGTTTTCTTGGGTGCTCCCCTGTGGCCTGTACGTGAACCGTCAGGGGAAACACCTCTTCCCTTGCCCCTCCCTCTTTCACCGGATTTCTTCCTCATTTCACTTATCCTTACAGTACACGCTGACTGGCAGCAGTACAGTGGCAGTACAAAAATGCTATACAGTAGCATATATAGCATTCTGTTTACTGTTCTGTGTCTGCTGGGAATAGTAGTACACCGCTCGCTCAGCCACACTATATAGCATTCTGTTTACTGCCACTCTGTGTACCTCGCTCAGCCACACTATATAGCATTCTGTTTACTGTTCTGTGTCTGCTGGGAATAGTAGTACACCGCTCGCTCAGCCACACTATATAGCATTCTGTTTACTGCCACTCTGTGTACCTCGCTCAGCCACAGAACAGTAAACAGAATGCTATATAGTGTGGCTGAGCGGTGTACCACTATTCCCAGCAGCGACACAGAGCACAATGCTATACAGTGGCGGGTGAGCGGTGTACCACTATTCCCAGCAGCGACACAGAGCACAATGCTATACAGTGGCGGGTGAGCGGTGTACCACTATTCCCAGCAGCGACACAGAGCACAATGCTATACAGTGGTGGGTGAGCGGTGTACTACTATTCCCAGCAGACACAGAGTGGCAGTAAACAGAATGCTATATAGTGTGGCTGAGCGAGCGGTGTACTACTATTCCCAGCAGACACAGAACAGTAAACAGAATGCTATATAGTGTGGCTAAGCGAGCGGTGTACTACTATTCCCAGCAGACACAGAACAGTAAACAGAATGCTATATAGTGTGGCTGAGCGAGGTACACAGAGTGGCAGTAAACAGAATGCTATATAGTGTGGCTGAGCGAGCGGTGTACTACTATTCCCAGCAGACACAGAACAGTAAACAGAATGCTATATAGTGTGGCTGAGCGAGGTACACAGAGTGGCAGTAAACAGAATGCTATATAGTGTGGCTGAGCGAGCGGTGTACTACTATTCCCAGCAGACACAGAACAGTAAACAGAATGCTATATAGTGTGGCTGAGCGGTGTACCACTATTCCCAGCAGCGACACAGAGCACAATGGTATACAGTGGCGGGTGAGCGGTGTACCACTATTCCCAGCAGCGACACAGAGCACAATGCTATACAGTGGCGGGTGAGCGGTGTACTAGTATTCCCAGCAGACACAGAGTGGCAGTAAACAGAATGCTATATAGTGTGGCTGAGCGAGGTACACAGAGTGGCAGTAAACAGAATGCTATATAGTGTGGCTGAGCGAGCGGTGTACTACTATTCCCAGCAGACACAGAACAGTAAACAGAATGCTATATAGTGTGGCTGAGCGAGCGGTGTACTACTATTCCCAGCAGACACAGAACAGTAAACAGAATGCTATATAGTGTGGCTGAGCGAGGTACACAGAGTGGCAGTAAACAGAATGCTATATAGTGTGGCTGAGCGAGCGGTGTACTACTATTCCCAGCAGACACAGAACAGTAAACAGAATGCTATATAGTGTGGCTGAGCGAGGTACACAGAGTGGCAGTAAACAGAATGCTATATAGTGTGGCTGAGCGAGCGGTGTACTACTATTCCCAGCAGACACAGAACAGTAAACAGAATGCTATATAGTGTGGCTGAGCGGTGTACCACTATTCCCAGCAGCGACACAGAGCACAATGCTATACAGTGGCGGGTGAGCGGTGTACCACTTTTCCCAGCAGCGACACAGAGCACAATGCTATACAGTGGCGGGTGAGCGGTGTACCACTATTCCCAGCAGCGACACAGAGCACAATGCTATACAGTGGTGGGTGAGCGGTGTACTACTATTCCCAGCAGACACAGAGTGGCAGTAAACAGAATGCTATATAGTGTGGCTGAGCGAGCGGTGTACTACTATTCCCAGCAGACACAGAACAGTAAACAGAATGCTATATAGTGTGGCTAAGCGAGCGGTGTACTACTATTCCCAGCAGACACAGAACAGTAAACAGAATGCTATATAGCGTGGCTGAGCGAGGTACACAGAGTGGCAGTAAACAGAATGCTATATAGTGTGGCTGAGCGAGCGGTGTACTACTATTCCCAGCAGACACAGAACAGTAAACAGAATGCTATATAGTGTGGCTGAGCGAGGTACACAGAGTGGCAGTAAACAGAATGCTATATAGTGTGGCTGAGCGAGCGGTGTACTACTATTCCCAGCAGACACAGAACAGTAAACAGAATGCTATATAGTGTGGCTGAGCGGTGTACCACTATTCCCAGCAGCGACACAGAGCACAATGGTATACAGTGGCGGGTGAGCGGTGTACCACTATTCCCAGCAGCGACACAGAGCACAATGCTATACAGTGGCGGGTGAGCGGTGTACTACTATTCCCAGCAGACACAGAACAGTAAACAGAATGCTATATAGTGTGGCTGAGCGAGGTACACAGAGTGGCAGTAAACAGAATGCTATATAGTGTGGCTGAGCGAGCGGTGTACTACTATTCCCAGCAGACACAGAACAGTAAACAGAATGCTATATAGTGAGGCTGAGCGGTGTACCACTATTCCCAGCAGCGACACAGAGCACAATGCTATACAGTGGCGGGTGAGCGGTGTACCACTATTCCCAGCAGCGACACAGAGCACAATGCTATACAGTGGCGGGTGAGCGGTGTACCACTATTCCCAGCAGCGACACAGAGCACAATGCTATACAGTGGTGGGTGAGCGGTGTACTACTATTCCCAGCAGACACAGAGTGGCAGTAAACAGAATGCTATATAGTGTGGCTGAGCGAGCGGTGTACTACTATTCCCAGCAGACACAGAACAGTAAACAGAATGCTATATAGTGTGGCTAAGCGAGCGGTGTACTACTATTCCCAGCAGACACAGAACAGTAAACAGAATGCTATATAGTGTGGCTGAGCGAGGTACACAGAGTGGCAGTAAACAGAATGCTATATAGTGTGGCTGAGCGAGCGGTGTACTACTATTCCCAGCAGACACAGAACAGTAAACAGAATGCTATATAGTGTGGCTGAGCGAGGTACACAGAGTGGCAGTAAACAGAATGCTATATAGTGTGGCTGAGCGAGCGGTGTACTACTATTCCCAGCAGACACAGAACAGTAAACAGAATGCTATATAGTGTGGCTGAGCGGTGTACCACTATTCCCAGCAGCGACACAGAGCACAATGGTATACAGTGGCGGGTGAGCGGTGTACCACTATTCCCAGCAGCGACACAGAGCACAATGCTATACAGTGGCGGGTGAGCGGTGTACTACTATTCCCAGAAGACACAGAGTGGCAGTAAACAGAATGCTATATAGTGTGGCTGAGCGAGGTACACAGAGTGGCAGTAAACAGAATGCTATATAGTGTGGCTGAGCGAGCGGTGTACTACTATTCCCAGCAGACACAGAACAGTAAACAGAATGCTATATAGTGTGGCTGAGCGAGCGGTGTACTACTATTCCCAGCAGACACAGAACAGTAAACAGAATGCTATATAGTGTGGCTGAGCGAGGTACACAGAGTGGCAGTAAACAGAATGCTATATAGTGTGGCTGAGCGAGCGGTGTACTACTATTCCCAGCAGACACAGAACAGTAAACAGAATGCTATATAGTGTGGCTGAGCGAGGTACACAGAGTGGCAGTAAACAGAATGCTATATAGTGTGGCTGAGCGAGCGGTGTACTACTATTCCCAGCAGACACAGAACAGTAAACAGAATGCTATATAGTGTGGCTGAGCGGTGTACCACTATTCCCAGCAGCGACACAGAGCACAATGCTATACAGTGGCGGGTGAGCGGTGTACCACTATTCCCAGCAGCGACACAGAGCACAATGCTATACAGTGGCGGGTGAGCGGTGTACCACTATTCCCAGCAGCGACACAGAGCACAATGCTATACAGTGGTGGGTGAGCGGTGTACTACTATTCCCAGCAGACACAGAGTGGCAGTAAACAGAATGCTATATAGTGTGGCTGAGCGAGCGGTGTACTACTATTCCCAGCAGACACAGAACAGTAAACAGAATGCTATATAGTGTGGCTAAGCGAGCGGTGTACTACTATTCCCAGCAGACACAGAACAGTAAACAGATTGCTATATAGTGTGGCTGAGCGAGGTACACAGAGTGGCAGTAAACAGAATGCTATATAGTGTGGCTGAGCGAGCGGTGTACTACTATTCCCAGCAGACACAGAACAGTAAACAGAATGCTATATAGTGTGGCTGAGCGAGGTACACAGAGTGGCAGTAAACAGAATGCTATATAGTGTGGCTGAGCGAGCGGTGTACTACTATTCCCAGCAGACACAGAACAGTAAACAGAATGCTATATAGTGTGGCTGAGCGGTGTACCACTATTCCCAGCAGCGACACAGAGCACAATGCTATACAGTGGCGGGTGAGCGGTGTACTAGTATTCCCAGCAGACACAGAGTGGCAGTAAACAGAATGCTATATAGTGTGGCTGAGCGAGCGGTGTACTACTATTCCCAGCAGACACAGAACAGTAAACAGAATGCCATATAGTGTGGCTGAGCGAGGTACACAGAGTGGCAGTAAACAGAATGCTATATAGTGTGGCTGAGCGAGCGGTGTACTACTATTCCCAGCAGACACAGAACAGTAAACAGAATGCTATATAGTGTGGCTGAGCGAGCGGTGTACTACTATTCCCAGCAGACACAGAACAGTAAACAGAATGCTATATAGTGTGGCTGAGCGAGGTACACAGAGTGGCAGTAAACAGAATGCCATATAGTGTGGCTGAGCGAGCGGTGTACTACTATTCCCAGCAGACACAGAACAGTAAACAGAATGCTATATAGTGTGGCTAAGCGAGGTACACAGAGTGGCAGTAAACAGAATGCTATATATAGTGTGGCTGAGCGAGCGGTGTACTACTATTCCTAGCAGCGACACAATGACTGGGGGGACCCTGGCTAGCGTGGCTGGAGCGCAAACTACCCTGCCTGCCTACCCAAAGCTAAACCCACAGACAAATGGCGGAAATATGACGTGGTTCGGGTATTTATTTACCCGAACCACGTGACAGTTCGGCCAATCAGAGCGCGTTCAGGTCCGAACCACGTGACCCGTTCGGCCAATCACAGCGCTAGCCGAACGTTCGGGGAACGTTCGGCCATGCGCTCTTAGTTCGGCCATGCGGCCGAACGGTTTGGCCGAACACCATCAGGTGTTCGGCCGAACTCGAACATCACCCGAACAGGGTGATGTTCTGCAGAACCCGAACAGTGGCGAACACTGTTCGCCCAACACTAAGTACAAACTATATACAGTGAGAAACAAATGTACAGCACAAGATATTGTATCAATACAAGCATAAGCAATACATCAGCCGAATGCTGCCTTGCAAAAAATATGGGCATTACATTAGTATATGGATGCTGGCTATTAGACCATAAGCAAAGATTGTGGGCAATATGACAGCTGAGAGCTGCCTAACATATGTAATGGCATATCATTAGTATACAAATGTTGGCTGAAAGATCAAATGAGCAAAAGCCGCTCTGCACACTGCTCTTGTTGCTCCTAACTAATCCCATTGAGAAAGGATTTCAGGTCCGAAACGCCGCACCGTCTGGGTAATATAGCGGTGTGTTCTCCTTTCGTTTTGGTTTTTATGGACTTGCTCATATCTATCTTGAACTTTTGCTCATTTGATCTGTCAGCCAACATTTGTGTACTAATGATATCCCGTTACATATGTTAGGCACTAGGCAGCTCTCAGCTGTCATATTGCCCACAATCTTTGCTTATGGTCTAATAGCCAGCATCCATATACTAATGTAATGCCCATATTTTTTGCAAGGCAGCATTCGGCTGATGTATTGCTTTTGCTTGTATTGATACCTTGGGCTTGATTCACAAAGCGGTGTAAAGTGTTTGCACGCCTGTGAAAAGCCCTTTATCACGCCTAAACTCAGTTTAGGCGTGATAAGAAGAAACTCGCGCGATCTCCCGCGCGCAAAGTTTTGCGCGCGTAGCGCACCGCGCTGCGCGCAGTGTACCATGCTTCGCGCGCAGCGTCCATTGAGCCCTATGGGACTTTGCGCGCGCAGCGCGGTGCGCTACGCGTGCAAAACTTTGCGCGCGGGAGCTTCGCGCGAAGAGCAGCACAAATCGGTGATAACTCAGCTTTGCACGGCTTATCACGCCTAAAGTCTTTTAGGCGTGATAACTGAGTTATCACCGCTTTGTGAATCAGGGCCCATATGTTGTGCTGTACATTTGTTGCTCACTGTACAGTATATAGTGTGTATTAAGTCTTATGATACTCTTTTTGAGTGATTTGTCAGTATCTTTAATACATATCCTTTTGCATGTATATACATGGTGTGCATGTCATCTATTGTTTTATATGGGTTATATATTATTGTACACAGCACCCAATTCATTTGATTAGCCTCATATTGTTGATGATTTGATACAATTAGGTGTGCATCCTCATTTTTCTTTCCTTCACCACAATATCAGTCATACCGCGCCCCCTGATGATCCGTTTGTGAAAAGGAATTGATTTCACATGTAAAAGGGGGTATCAGCTACTGATTGGGATAAAGTTCAATTCTTGGTCAGAGTTTCTCTTTAACCTCTTATCACAAGGTAAGACTGTTCCTATTACTTACCTCCACTCACTAAGCAATATATCACAGTTGGGGCACCTCCTCCCATCTTGCATAAGAAACATAGAGGCTGTCATTGTTGGGTTCCTAAAAATGCTGATTGCCTGACTATAAGGCCTCTTGCACACTGCAAGCGATTCAGATTCAGATTCCGCTTTTTAATCAGTTTTTACATCCGATTCAGATTCTGATTTGCAGTTTGCTCCTTGCACACTGCAAATCGGAATCTGAATCGGATGTAAAAACTGATTAAAAAGCGGAATCTGAATCTGAATCGCTTGCAGTGTGCAAGAGGCCTAATGCTGATCCTCTGTACAAGTATGCAGATCCTGATTTTACTTTCCTAGTCAGCAAGCTGTACACGAAAGAGAGAGGCTGCTGCATATGGGTGGTACACATGGAAGGGCAGGGCTGGATTTCTGGACAGGCCACAATGGCCTGGGCCTTGGGTGGCTGCAGCCAATGGGGGCAGCTGGACACAGTAGAGCGGTTGCTGCATGTGGAACAGGCTGCTGTATATGGATGGTACACATGGAAGGGGGGCTGCATATGGAGTGCATAAGCTGCTTATAGAAAGAGAGCAACAAGAAGACTGGACAAGGGGTGTAAAATGTATAAATCTGTCTTTGCTGACAAGGTAATATACATAGCTCCGCCCCCAAACAGTGATGTGCTCCCTGCTGGACAGGAAGTACATGAGTGTTTTTCGGGCCATTCGACACGTATGATGATGTGTGCTGCTCCATAGACTCCAATGCAGATGCCTGCCATGCTATACCACTCGGCATTGCACTGCAGAGTCTATATCGCCCCTGCATCGTCAGAAGCACTTCCCCCACCTCACATTGCACCACAGGTAGTGGGCCAATCTCCGGGACATGATATGAGCCTAAATAAAATAAAGAAAATCTTAAATAAATCCATTTTAGACTTAGCTGTATGTTATATAATGTGATTTCCAGCCAGCTACTGAATATGAGAGGTTCTGTGTGGATTGCACTAGCTTCATGCTGGTATCTGGTAGGAGTCATGTGCTGCTGATAAGATTGGATGTGAGTTGATGCAAATGATATGCTAATAATATTATACAAATATATGCATAGCTGTAGTATAGCTGTATGTCGCATGGCAGGCGTGGGGAGACCTTGTGCTGTTTAATACACAGGTGTGCTACCTGAGATCTGATGTCCAGCATTTTATTGGCTTATTTAAATCATTAGTCTCATAAGATCTCATCTTGATTTATGTTTGTTGGTTGGATATCTTCTGACAGAAAGAACATATCCTCACATTTTCTATCTGAATTAAAGTGTCAAGTCAACCAGGGACAAATTTGTACTTTTTTGCCACCCAAGGCCCAATATCACCAGCCGCCCCATTACAATTGCAGTGTTAGTATAAGGTAATCGGACATGGGAAGGGAAGGGGGAGGGGGGTAGCGATACTGATAGATCAGGAAATCAGGGTTAGGCACTTACAAAAAAAAAAAAAGTGGTTAAGTCCTTTGGCAATTTAAGGTGAGGCTAGACATTTGAGAACGGGATTATGGGAAAAGGGATATAATTAAGTATTAGGTTAGGGTTACAGTTCACAAGATTAGGGTGTCAGTGACATGACTATGTTCTCTGTAAAGTGCTGTAGAAAATGTTAGTGCATCAGCTGCAATGTATATTCCCATTGGCAACGCACCTGAGGGGGGCACTGTGGACACTTAAAGGGGTCTCAAATCTCCTTTAGTGTTCAGCTGAGCTCTTCAAATTGTTCTTGATTTATAGAGAAATGTGTCAAAGATTTGTATATAGATGAGAGAAATGAAATATTTTCACCCATTTGTGCTAGACAATTACCTGATCCTAATGCAGCTGCATGCGTGACATGTGGCAGCCAGTGTTTACATTGCTGCTAAAAGAGGAAGGAGGTTTTTGTATGGCTCTGTATCACTGTGTGTATGGGAGGCTGCTACTCTGCTGACAGTGATAGACGGCTTCATCTTCCTCCTTCACACCAGCGATTCTGAGAGTGAAATCCAGTCCATATCCAGATCCACTGAACCTGACTGGGGCTCCAGAGTGAAGATTGCTTGCCCAATACATAATCAGTGCTGGAGGTTGTCCTGGTTTCTGCTGGTACCACTGTAAGTCATTGCTGATGTCAGTACTGGCTTTACATGCCATGGTGACCAGTGGCGGACATACGGCCGTGCAGGCCGTGCCGCCGCACGAGGGCCCCTGAAGTTCCGTTTTCTTCAGGGGCCCATTAAGTATTTTTTTTTTTTAATTTTTTTTTTATTATTTTATTCCCCGGGGGGCCCCCCGATTCCTATCCTCCCTCCCTCCCTCCCTCACCTCGGGGGGCCCCCCTCCCGATATGCGCGGCGGGAGAGCGAGCGAGCGAGCGGCAAATGCAGGAAGTCTTTAGGGCTCTCCAGGCATCCGCTAGAGGCCCAGCCGCTTAGTCTCCAATATGTCTCCAGTTGGAGACATATTGGAGACTCAGCGGCTGGGCCTCTAGTCCGCTAGAGGCCCAGCCGCTTAGTCTCCAATATGTCTCCAGTTGGAGACATATTGGAGACTCAGCGGCTGGGCCTCTAGCGGATGCCTGGAGAGCCCTGAAGACTTCCTGCATTTGCCGCTCGCTCTCCCGCCGCGCATATCGGGAGGGGGCCCCCCGAGGTGAGGAAGGAAGGGAGGGAGGGAGGATAGGAGTCGGGCCCCCCACCCGGATAGCTACCCACCCGTCTACCTAACCACCTACCCACCCGGCTACCTACCTACCCACCCACCAGGCTTCCTACCTACCCACCCGACTACCTAACCACCCACCAGGCTTCCTACCTACCTACCCACCCGGCTACCTACCCACCCACCAGGCTTCCTACCTAACCACCCACCCAACTACCTAACCACCCACCCGGCTACCTACCCACCCGGCTACCTACCCACCCACCAGGCTTCCTACCTAACCACCCACCCGGCTACCTACCCACCCGGCTACCTACCCACCCGGCTACCTACCTACCTACCCACCCGGCTACCTACCTACCTAACCACCCACCCGGCTACCTACCTAACCACCCACCCGGCTACCTACCTAACCACCCACCCGGCTACCTACCGGGCTAGTTACCAACCCACCCACCAGGCTACCTACCCACCCACCCGGCTACCCACCCACCCACCAGGCTACCTACCTACCTACCCACCCGGCTACCTACCTAACCACCCACCCGGCTACCTACCTAACCACCCACCCGGCTACCTACCGGGCTAGTTACCAACCCACCCACCAGGCTACCTACCCACCCACCAGGCTACCTACCCACCCACCAGGCTTCCTACCTACCCACCCGGCTACCTACCTACCCACCCGGCTACCTACCCACCCACCAGGCTTCCTACCTACCCACCCGGCTACCTACCTACCCACCCACCCGGCTACCTACCTACCCACCCACCCGGCTACCCACCCACCAGGCTTCCTACCTACCTACCCACCCGGCTACCTACCTAACCACCCACCCGGCTACCTACCTAACCACCCACCCGGCTACCTACCGGGCTAGTTACCAACCCACCCACCAGGCTACCTACCCACCCACCAGGCTACCCACCCACCAGGCTACCTACCTAACCACCCACCAGGCTACCTACCTAACCACCCACCCGGCTACCTACCTAACCACCCACCCGGCTACCTACCTAACCACCCACCCGGCTACCTACCGGGCTAGTTACCAACCCACCCACCAGGCTACCTACCTACCCACCCACCAGGCTACCTACCTAACCACCCACCCGGCTACCTACCGGGCTAGTTACCAACCCACCCACCAGGCTACCTACCCACCCACCAGGCTACCCACCCACCCACCCGGCTACCTACCTAACCACCCACCCGGCTACCTACCTAACCACCCACCCGGCTACCTACCTAACCACCCACCCAGCTACCTACCAGGCTAGTTACCAACCCACCCACCAGGCTACCTACCTACCCACCCACCAGGCTACCTACCTAACCACCCACCCGGCTACCTACTGGGCTAGTTACCAACCCACCCACCAGGCTACCTACCTACCCACCCACCGGGCTACCTACCTACCTACCTAGTTACCCACCCACCCACCAGGCTACCTACCCACCCACCCACTCACCCACCCACCCACTAGGCTACCTATCCACCCAACCACCCATGGGAGCTGCGCGCCGGATGGAGGCTGGGACAGGAGGTCTGCTGCTGCAGGTGAGTAAATGTTTTTGTTTTATTTATATTAGCAGGTGTATGTTCTGGGCAGGTCTGCCACATGATTGCATGTATTTTCTGGGCATATCTGCCGACATGATTGCACGTATTTTCTGGGCATATCTGCCGACTTGTTTGCACGTATTTTCTGGGCATATCTGCCGACTTGATTGCATGTATTTTCTGGGCATATCTGCCGACTTGTTTGCACGTATTTTCTGGGCATATCTGCCGACTTGATTGCATGTATTTTCTGGGCATATCTGCCGACTTGATTGCACGTATTTTCTGGGCATATCTGCCGACATGATTGCACGTATTTTCTGGGCATATCTGCCGACATGATTGCACGTATTTTCTGGGCATATATGTGTATTTTCTTGAGAAAACCTGCACAATTATGTGAATTTTCTGGGGAAAGGGTCACCAAAACTTGGGCCCACTGTCTTTGCGTTGCACTTTTCAAGGGAACCTGAGGTGAGAATAATATTGAGGCTGACATATTTCTCTCCTTTTAAGCAATACCAGTTGCCTGGCTGCCGTGCTGGTCCTCTGCCTCTTATTCTTTCAACCATAGACCCTGAACAAGCATGCAGCAGGTCAGGGGTTTCTGACAATATTGTCAGAACTGAGAAGATTAGCTGCATGCTTGTTGCTGGTGTAATTCAGTTTATTACTGCAGCCAAATAGATCAGCAGGGCCGCCAGGCAACTAGTATTGTTTAAAAGGAAATAAACCCTCACCCCGGGTTCGCTTTAAGTTACAGTTAGCTCCGCCCTCATCTGGTCATTGCCACGCCCATTTTTTGCCGCGGCGCTGCGCGCCGCAGGTTCTATCCACTATAGGTTGTAGCCACGCCCATAGGGGGCCCACAATTACAATTTTGCACAGGGGCCCACTGCTGGCTGTGTCCGCCACTGATGGTGACTATATCTCCTGGACTGGCAATGATATCATTAGGAGACTGTGTCAGTGTAATCTGTGCCCAGGAGCCTGAGGAGTATAAAGAAACTGATTACACATTATTATAGTAGCTTCCATCATTAGTGTCTATGCACAGTAAGTGTAACACATTATCCATAGTATTGCCGTGCATGGCATTATGTGACGCTCTCACCATGAATAGAGAGCAGTATGGCGGCCAGCAGAAGCCCCTGAGATCCCATCCTGGTGTCTCTGCACTGACAGACACACACTACTGAGATGTCACCTGTACAATGTCTCCTATATAACAGCTGCAATCATTAGGGAGACACGCCCACCTCACATAGGTCACACAGGAAACATGCAAATTATCTCCTGTCCTCACATGTCACACCTCACCTCTCATGACTGATTCTCTACTTACCGAAGAGAAATGCTAACCTGTTGTAAGGAAAATAGATTCTGGGAGGTTCGGTAGACGAATTTCAGGTTTGAAAGCCCAGGTACCAGTAAGAAAAGGAGACAAAAAGAGCACCAGGAGTGCTAATAGTGCAGTATTTCTGAGAAATAGGAATTGTAAGAGTGCCTTATGCTGGGAATACATGAAAAGATTTTTCAGCAGATTTACTGTTCGATCAATTTTCTGATTGTTTTTCCGATCATTTTACATTCACTTCTATTAGAAATCGATCCGAAAAACGATCGAAAATCAGATCAGACCTGTTGGAAATTATCTATTGAATCTACCCCATTTATCTACCAAAAAATCTCATGGTGTATTCCCAGCATTAGACTATTGATTATTTATCCTGATCAGAGTAATTAAGCAATAATGCAGGGCAGTCTCCTGTTGCAGAATCCAGTGATACAGGTGCTGACAGCCGACTTCTGTAGTGAGCAGAGAAGCAAGCTCCAGGCAATTTAGATTAGCTTGAATGCAGGTAATCTTATCTCTTTTTCCCCATGACACTTTCCTCAGATTTTAGTGGGTTCTTTTAACAGCATGTCCCTGCCAAACAGCACTGGTGATGTCTGCAGTCCTGGTGAGAAGTCTTACTGCTATTTCTCCTCTCCCACCAGGCTCTCTGTTTTGTGCCTCTACCTCTTTATCTCCCCATCCTCCTATGCATCCCCCTCTACGGTATGTCCCCTTTTTCTGACTTTCCTCAGAGGAGCTCACAATCTAATTTTACCATGGTCATAGTCTAATGTCCTACCATATTATTGTTGTGTATTCATACAGCACTGACATCTTATGCAGCACTGTATAGAGAACAGAGTTTCATAACGCTTCGTTCCGTCCACATCCTGATATGCATCTGACATGGGCTTCAGTCATTACAGGACAGATCATCACAGCCAGAGTGCATCTCACACAGGTTTCAGTCATTGCAGGACAGATCATCACAGCCAGAGTGCATCTCACACAGGCTTCAGTCATTGCTGGACAGATCATCACAGCCAGAGTGCATCTCACACAGGTTTCAGTCATTTGCAGGACAGATCATCACAGCCAGAGTGCATCTGACACGGGCTTCAGTCATTACAGGACAGCTCATCACAGCTAGAGTGCATCTCACACAGGCTTCAGCCATTGCAGGAAAGATCATCACAGCCAGAGTGCATCTCACACAGGCTTCATTCATTGCAGGTCAGATCATCACAGCCAGAGTGCATCTCACATAGGCTTCAGTCATTGCTGGACAGATCATCACAGCCAGAGTGCATCTGATACCAGCTTCAGTAATTGCTGGACAGATCATCACAGCCAGAGTGCATCTCACACAGGCATCAGCCATTGCAGGAAAGATCATCACAGCCAGAGTGCATCTCACACAGGCTTCATTCATTGCAGGACAGATCATCACAGCCAGAGTGCATCTCACACAGGCATCAGTCATTGCAGGACAGATCATCATAACCAGAGTGCATCTCACACAGGCTTCAGACATTGCAGGACAGATAACCATAGCCAGAGTGCATCTCACACAGGCATCAGTCATTGCTGGACAGATCATCACAGCTAGAATGCATCTCACACAGGCATCAGTCACTGCAGGACATATCATCACAGCCAGAGTGCATCGATCTGACACAGGCATCAGCCATTGCTGGACAGATCATCATAACCAGAGTGCATCTGACACAGGCATCAGTCATTACAGCACAGCTCATCACAGCCAGAGTGCATCTGACACAGGCATCAGCCATTGCTGGACAGGTCATCACAGCCAGAGTGCATCTGACACAGGCATCAGTCATTGCTGGACAGGTCATCACAGCCAGAGTGCATCTGACACAGGCATCAGTCATTGCTGGACAGGTCATCACAGCCAGAGTGTATCTGACACGGGCTTCAGTCATTGCCGGACAGATCATCACAGCCAGAGTGCATCTGACACAGGCTTCAGTCATTACAGCACAGCTCATCACAACCTGCCTGTGCTCACTTTTTACCATAGCTCCAAAGTGTCCATTTTACAGAGTGACATTCCCCTGTGGCGTAGCAATAGGGGGTGCAGAGGTAGTGACTGCATCGGGGGCCCTTGGGCTGGAGTGGCCCTGTGAGGCCCACCCTCAACCACCTCTTTATTGGTCCTGTGCTGATAATATTCACTTTTATAGATGCTTTGAATTGTAGTAATCATTACCAAACTGTCCCCCATCCCCTTTTTGCACCTGACACTGTGGTTGTCCTTTATTGGTTTTGGTGAACCATATCAATTGTTATGTATAGCATGCTTGGGGGCCCCAGTGCAAAACTTGCACCGGGGTCCATAGCTCCTTAGCTACTACACTGACAGTCCCTCTTTGGGAACCAAATCCTTCTGTCCCTCTCTCTTCCTCATGTATCCCTCTTTCAGGACTGATGTACAGATCTGTGTAAATAATGCCCATTCTTTAAATTGATATATTTCTTAAAGCAGACCCGAACTCAGAACTTCCTCCCTGCTCTAAAACATACACAACAGCATACTAACCTTTAAAGAAAAACATTTATTTGGTACAGCTGATAGAAATCCGGCAATAAATCTACAATGTGTCTACTTCCTGCTTTCATGGAAGCAGACATAATGTGTTTACCAATTAGCTTCCCTGCCATGGCAGTCAGGTGACACAGGTGAGAGATTGAATTGCAATTAGTAATTAGTCACATAAGAGGGGGGATTAGACAGGTAAAACTCTCTAAATACATACGGGGTGCATTTCTGCATGTTTTCCTTCTGCCCTGTGCAAGAGTTCAGGTCCACTTTAATTTCAAATGTTATATGAAGAACAACTAGTGATGATAAAAAGGACCAGTGTGGTCTGAATTCTAAAATTTCATCTTTTATTCAGGAATTTTTAGTGGTATGCGGTGGGGGCGTGACTAGGGGTGTGGCAGGGGCGTGTCTTAAAATGTCCCTCTTTTTCATCTCAGAAAGTTAGCAGGTATGTTTTTACTTCCTCCTGTTTGCTCTTTTTTTCCCCAAAAAGCTTTATTTGAAGCAAAGTCAAAAAATAAACATCAACATTTGTCTCGTATCCATCAACAAAATTACACAGCTAGATCAAGTCTTCAACATTTGCATCAAGGAACAAATGTTTCTATAACTAGGAACAAGATATAATTAGCTATTCAAGGTTTTAAGTCCACATTGAATATCAGGCTATAATCGGCTACAACACAGTTTCCTTGTAGCTTGAACCGAGAATTTAGCTAAAATGACATAGTGGTAAGAACGGCTTGACTTATCATAGATGCATCAAATATTTAATCAGTACCCAAAATTTGTCTAGAACCCCACATCCATCCTGACATGCAATATTTAGTACAAAATGTGCAGTAATATTGATACGAATATTAGTATCATCCCCAACTCCTGCGGTCTGACATCACTTGTATATAAGTTAACATAGAAAACCTTTATTTTATCCTAACAATCAAGAGGTCTCTCCCCTTATCATGTCCCGGACTCTCTCCCATTTCAGTCCATCCTTTGCCTCCTTCGCATTCTTTTCACACCCTCGCTTTAAATTGTCACCAGATCAGTATAGTCTTTAGTTTCCTTAAAATCAACCCATTGTGCCCATGTGATATAAACTTTATGGGCCCGATCTGTCTTAACTGTTTTGAGCTTCTCCATTGAATAAATGAAGTCTATTTTGTGTAGCCATTCCCTCATGGATGGTATCTTAGCTGACTTCCACCATCTGGGGACCAATACCTTTGCTGCATTCAAGAGATGTATCAGAAGGGAGTTTTTATAGGTTTTTATGGACATGTCATTATTATGGAGGAGTAAAGTGCTCATTTTGAAAGGGATGTGGAAAGATGAAATTTTTACTGACCATTTATGAATGAGTCTCCAGAAAGGGACAATTTTAGAGCAATCCCACCAGACATGCTCATAAGTAGCAGGGCTGTATTTGCAGCGCCAGCATTCATTAGAGTAGTCTGGTAAAATTTTATGTAAAGAATCAGGAGTTTTATGCCATCTGGGGAGTATTTTATAATTCGCCTCTTGTATGGTGGTATTTATTGAGCTTTTATGAGACAAAGTAAAAATGTTCTCCCAATCTATATTATCGTCATTGTCTCCTAAAGCCCTTTCCCATTTATCGGTAAATGGTAGAGGTGTTTCAGGGCTCAAATTCTCCAAAGTTTTGTACAATAAGGATACCACATGGGGGACCGGATCTCCCCTCTGACAAATTTCCTCGAAACCAGTCATATTTCTACCAAAAAATGTTTTGTTAGAGGGATGTGCGAGATATGAGCATATCTGGCGGAAGGGCCACGTGGGTATTGAAAAATTCTCAGGCTTATCTGTTAATATACCTCCTCTAAGGAAGTCTTTGGCCTTATATTCAAAATTGGGGGGGGGGGGGACCCCTTTATGAAGGGGCCTTTCACCCCCGGTCCAAAGTCAAGGTTAAACAGTAGGCTCGTGAGTGGGCTCAATTCAGATGAAATTTTGTGTGACTTACAGATACTGTAGAAATTTTTCATCATACTCTTAATGAGAATAAATTCTCTCAGAAGAGGTTTCGCAGCAGGATTTGGGATCCAGGGAACATTCCTAATGTGTTGACCTAGGATTAGTTCATCCAGATCAACCCATAATTTAGCTTCCCCATGGCAGGACCAATCAATTATTCTCGTCAGTAAACTAGCCATATGGTAATTTGCCAGATTAGGTACCGCCGCCCCGCCTTGAGTTTTAGGGAGGTACAGGATGAATTTGTTAATTCTTGGAGCTTTTTTATTCCATATAAAGGAGCCAATCCTGCTTTGAAGTCCCCTCAAAAATTCTTTAGGCAATAGAATGGGGATGGCCTGAAATAGGTAGAGAATACGTGGGAGTATGTTCATTTTAATTACCCCAATGCGACCAAACCAGGACAAAGTAAGGCCTTCCCACCTTTCCAGATCTTTGAAAATCGTTGTTTGTAAAGTGGAGAAATTTAGCTGAAAAAGCCTGTTAAGATCTTTAGGTAGTTTGACCCCTAGATAGGTTATCACGTCATTGCTCCATTGAAATGACATAGATTGTTTTAGGTCCTCAACCTGGGATTGAGGCATTGTGACATTAAGCACTTCAGACTTGGTCATATTCATTTTAAAATTTGATAAAGTTTCGAAGGCATTAAAGGCCTCAACTGCAGCTGTCATCGACTCCTTAGGGTCAGTCAGAAACAGAAGTATATCATCTGCAAATGCTGCAATTTTAAAGGATATATCTCCCACTGCCACACCATGAATATTCTCGTTGTTGTTAATATGCCTAATGAAAGGTTCTATTGAAAAAATAAAAAGCAGTGGCGACAGCGGGCATCCCTGACGAGTTCCGTTCGTAAGGGAGAAGGATTGAGAGAGACATCCATTAATTCTTACTTGAGCCGTAGGACCAGAGTATAAAGCCAATATTTTTTGCTCCATTGCACTACCCACGTTCACATACCTAAGAACTTCCATATAGTCCCATGCTACTCTGTCGAAGGCCTTCTCCGCATCCACCGAGAGGAGATGGCCCTCGACATTTCGCCTCTGCATGAATTCAATCAGAGTAATGGCTTTGCTCGTATTGTCTCTGGCTTCTCTGCCAGGGACAAATCCTACTTGATCTTTGCCTATAAGGGAGGGAATGATTGTAACTAACCGATTTCCAAGAATCTTACTAAAAAGTTTTGTGTCCACATTCAATAGGGAAATTGGCCGATAATTGGCACAATTTGTGTCGTCCTTTCCCTTTTTGGGTATCACAGAGATGTGAGCTGACTGCATTTCTGTTGGCATGGAGTTCGCTTCAGAGATCTCGTTAAACATTGCTGTAAGGTGGGGTGTAAGGGTGGAACTGAAAGCCTTGTAGTAAGCACCCGAGAAGCCATCAGGTCCAGGACTTTTATTAGGTTTAAGTGTTTTTATTGCTGAAGTGACTTCATCTTCCTGAAAGTCCTCCCGCCATTCCTCCACTGTTTGTGGACTTATCTTAGGCATGCCTGAGGTGTAAAGAAACTGCTTGATTTCCTCAACCCTCCTATCTCTATCCGTTTTTGATAGTACATGTGATTGGAGAGAGTACAATTCGGAATAGAACTCCGTGAACCTTTGTGCAATATCCGATGTTCTCTGAAGCAAAGCCCCTTTTTTATTTCTAACAGCTTTAATGTCTCCCCCAATCAGCCTCTCCCTTAGTGCCCTAGCTAAGTATTTCCCCGGCTTATTGCTTGCTTCATAAAAAATGCCAGTTCTCAAAGTAAACTCCGCTTGGAACCGTCTATCTAGAGCTTTATTGAGCAGGGTTCTGATTTCTGACATTCTATTTACGCTTGCAGTGGTAAAGTTTCTTTTATGTAGAGTCTCCAAATGCCTCAACTCCTCCACCCAGGAGTCTACCTCCTTGCTTTTTTCCTTTCTTAGCTTAGACTGTTCCGCAATTAACAGTCCCCTTAGGGTACACCTGTGTGCTAACCAGACCGACCGCCTGCTGACCTCTAGTGAAACATTTTCATCAAAGAAGGTTTCAAGACGTTTTTTAAGCCTGGGTTGATGCCCATTTCCCAGTCAGTAGATGTGCTGGAAATCTCCATATAAAATCTCTATCTTGCTTTGCCCCCAATGCTAGAGTTAGAGTGATAGGGGCATGATCAGATCTAGTACAAAGTTCAATTTTAGCATCTAAAAGTTTGGGGAGATCCTCCTGAGATATAAAAAAATAATCAATCCTAGTGGCTTTATTATGCAAAGCAGACCAGAAGGTAAAATCTTGCTCTAACAGATGGCTTATTCTCCACGAGTCTACTAGCCTAAGTAGGGCTAGGTTGTGTTTAATTCTGTTTAGGACCTTGTATCTCGTGGAAGAGTGGCCATCCGAGGTATCCAGTGAAGGGTTCAAGGAAACATTCAAGTCGCCTCCCAGGATAAGCACTCCCTGAGAGAAGGTCAGCAAGCGATCAGTCACGTCCGCAACAAATGTAGCCTGTCTTAAATTGGGTGTGTAGATTGATGCCAGGGTGACCATCTTGGTCATTTAGTAAACCTTTCACGAAAACAAATCTGCCCTCATCATCCAGGGAACTATCCCTAAATTCCCATCTCACTCTCCGTGAGAGAATGATAGATACCCCTTTTATCTTTCCTTCTGAGGAGGAAGAGTTATAGATATGAGGATACTTTTTGTCACAGAAAATGGGAGTCCCGCCTTTTTGAAAGTGCGTTTCTTGTAGAAATAGGACGTCACAGTTATATCTGGCTGCTTCAGAGAACACCAATTTTCTTTTATAGGGGGAATTAAGCCCCTGGGAGTTCAAGGACAGGAATGAGATCTTGTTTTTACCTGTCTGCATGGTGGGGGATGCCTAGACTTCAGCTTCTAGAAAGTAGTAGAATTAAATGACAGGAGTCACTCTTATTCTATTGGCAGGAGAGGTATAAAGAATTGACCGTCAGGAGTGTGGGCGTATAGATTACGTGGGTGTTTAAGGGTATCAGATCACACTATGGTATTACCACTATGTAGCTTCTTTACAGAGTAGAGGGGCCGAACCACCTCTACACTTACACTGTAACTAGGAGACACCTATACAAATGTGCGGTGTCTTGGGTAGGGGGTGCTTTATGTTCTACAAACTAGCACAGAACTCAAAGAACTAGAAAAAGACTATAACACATCTACAGGGGAGACAGACCATTTTGAACATATTTAAAGTAATGACAACCACTAAACTGTAATTGCAACTATTAACATTGAGGGGGTCCCCTTTAGGAGACTCCTCTCTAGCTATATCCTTATGACTACATACTATTGGTTCACGAGATATCGCTATTAACCCCCAATCCTCCTGTACATCACTCAACGTTACCCTCCAATATCTTGTGTCTAACTTATGTACTGAATAGAGGGTTAATCATAATCATCTTATAATTGGTACACTCCAATAAGCTTTGCGTAAACCTACAAACTAATTCAAATTCAGACTTTAACCATAGATGAGTCATAAATCTTATCAAAAAACGCTAGGCCCCATTAATGAAGTCACTTAGATAACCAGGAGTGCTCACGTCCTCATAGCATACACTGAGTTAGGTAAGGTCATCTCCCTGCATCCTGGGATCTTGCGCCGATTCGTCTGAAGAGGAATGGCTGTCTTGGGGTGCCGTATTGGAACTTATGCTGGCGCTCTTCTTTCTGCGTTTGGATCTCCCCCGGCCCTTTTGCGCTTTTGGTGGGTGAGATGTGCCCATCAGTGGTGAAAGCCCGAATTCCTGCTTCCACTCGCTAAGATCAGGGATTTTTATTTGCAATGCCTCACAAAAAGGTGTTAAATCCTCCGGAGTTTGCAGAATGTACGTCTCGTCATTTTGCGTAACACTCAACCCGAAAGGGAAGCGCCATTTATATAGCAAACTTTTTTCCCGCAAAAGCTGTAGAAGCGGCTTTAGGGCTCTTCTCTGTCTTAAGGTGATAGGAGACAGATCTTGAAATATAGATACTTCTGACTCATTAAAGATTATTTTGTCCTGGTTTCTGGCAGCTTTGACTATCTCTTCCTTTAAAGGAAAGGACACCAAGCAACATATTATATCACTGGGAGCTTTTGGGTCAGCACTGCGAGGTTTTAAGGCTCTGTGTGCCCTAACAAATTCTATCACAGTGTCGGCATCTCTTTCTAAGATGTTATTGAATAAAGTCTGCAGAGCGTCTGTGATCTGTGCTGGTTGTATTGATTCAGTCATTCCCATTAATCCTCAGATTATTTCTTCGACCTCTGTTATCTAGATCCTCTATGATTCTAAAGGCCTGTTGCATCTGGTTATCTTGCTTATCAGATTGCTTTTTAAGCCGCTTAATCTCTCCGGCCTGCACTTTAGTGACATTAGAGATAGCCTCCACTTTAGAAGAGAGGGAGTGACTATCTCTGCGGACGGAGGTCACTGCTGCTTATAATGCATTTTTTAAGTCTCCAGCCACAGCATTTAAGTCTCCCAAAGTCAGTACCTTAGTCTGAGGAAAAGAATCTCCTTGGGTGTCCTGTGTCTTCTCCACAGAAGGTTGCTGCGTCACAGATTTATTGCCTTGGTCTGGCGCCATCTTGTGTCTCTGAGCGGTGCTCATGTTAGCAGACTGAGATTTAAAGATCTCCGGTATACCACGTTGTGAAGAGGTTGGTGATGTCTCTCTCAGCTTCCCGGCCTGTTTCGCCTGCTTATCCTTCTCTTTGCCCATCTCTTAAGGGTGTTTGGATGTCAGAAAAAGCTATGCTCCAAGAAGGAGTATGCCAAGAAAATCAAACTTAACCTACGCTGAAACGACTCTCGCGCGGTATGAAAGGGGCTGAAGGCCGCCACAAACTACAAGCCCCAAACCCAGCATGCAACACCCAGCCCGATACTAGCAGAAGAACTCATCAGATTCTACTGCAGGTTCGAGAATCAGGAAGAACCGGAGGAGAACCAGGTACGAGCTATCCCACCTTCATGCCCTGCTGACAACGCCCTGAGACTGCCCTCTCCCATGGTGATGAGCAAAGCCAATGTCCTGCACCTCCTATCAACCCTAAACGCCAGGAAAGCCCCCGGCCCCGACGGAGTATCTCCAGCGTGCCTGAAAACCTGCTGTAGGCAGCTTGCTCCTATCCTCTTTGCTATCTTCACAAAGTCCTTAGGGGAAGGCAAGGTCCCGATGTGCTTCAAGAAGTCTACCATCATACCTGTGCCTAAGAAACAAGGGGTCACCGAACTGAACAACTTTAGGCCCGTGGCCCTGACATCCATCATCATGAAAACCATGGAGCGCGCAGTCCTGGCCCACCTCAAGCTCTCCACGTCGCCACTCCTAGACCCCTTTCAGTTTGCATACAGAGCAAACAGGTCCACTGATGACGCGATCAATATCTGCCTAGAGCTCATCAACGACCACCTTGATAGGCCGGACACTTACGCTAGGATACTACTTTTGGACTTCAGCTCGGCCTTTAACACCATCTGTCCACGTATTCTCCAACGGGTCCTAGCTGCACTTGGAGTCCACCCAAGTCTACAACTCTGGATCACAGACTTTCTTACCAACCGGTCCCAAGTCGTCAGACTGGGCGATATCCACTCTCAAGCTGCGACCACGAACATAGGAGCTTCCCAAGGCTGCGTACTGTCACCACTGCTGTTCTCCCTCTACACGAACAACTGCAGGTCCGAGGCAGACTCTGTCAAGGTTATCAAGTTTGCTGATGATACCACCATCATCGGCCTTGTCACCAAGGATGATGTCCAGGAGTACCGTCAGCAGGTGGAGAGAATCTGCAATTGGAGCAAGGAGAACAGGCTGGTGCTCAATACCGCAAAGACCGTGGAGCTATTAATCGACTTCAGGAAGGCTGCTCCCACCCCACCCCCAATTTACATTGACGGCACGGAGGTAACCAGAGTGCCCTGCGCCCGGCTTCTAGGCACTACCATCTCCAGTGGCCTCAGCTGGCGGAGCAGTGCTTTTCAGCGCTGCTAGATTTGGACGCAGCCGGCGCCTCCATAGACTTCAATAGGAATCATTCCTATTGAAGCGCTCAGTGAGTAACGTCGGCTCCGTCAGAAGACGGAGCCGAAGTTGCTTAAAAACATAATAATTCGGCCTCCAGCAATCGCTGGAAGCCGAATTATTTCATTCCCCCACTATCCATGTCGGCCTGGAGGGGGAATAGTAATTAAATCGGCCCGGACTTGTGCAGAAGCAGGATCAGCTATATACTGCTCTATCCTGCACCCAAGTCTACCGGCGCCGATTTCAAATGTACTCTCAGCTGGAAGCCCAACATCACTGCCACCCAACGTAAAGCACAACAGAGACCCTTCTACCTCCACCAGCTGAGAAAGTTCGGCATGACTCAAGAAATTCTAACCAACTTTTACTCCGCCACCATTGAGTCGATCCTCTGCTCTTCCATCTTGGTGTGGTATGCTGGCGCCACTGTCAATGATCGGGAAACAAACTACAGAGGGTCATCAGGTCAGCAGAGAGGATCATTGGGTGCCCCCTCCCCTCACTTGCCCTACTACACAGCAAAAGACTAAAAAACCAGGGCACTGAGGATTGCAAATGACTCCTCACACCCTGGCCACCGCTACTTCAGCATCCTGCCCTTGGGACGGAGACTACGAGCCATCTCCACTAAAACCACGAGACATAGGAACTCGTTCTTCCCCTCGACAGTCAACCTCCTAAACTCCCTCCATGTTCTACCATCAAAGCAAACGTCAACGAGCGGCGAGGCCGGCGGCGCTACGGCTGAACAGCCGACTGTAACGATTGGTGAAGCACAGAGAGGATCTGATTACCGGTGATCTGCAGTATCACTGGGAATACAGATGTATACCAGATTATAAGTGATCTGCAGTAAAAGTTTGAGCTTCCGCTCAGAGGTTGCAGCAAAGTCAGGGTCGTCGTATATTACTGCCATGGCTTTAAAAAATTCCTCTACCGAGGTCAGAGCTGTATCTGTGGGGGACAGGTTGTATGCCCAGGACTGGGAATCACCAGTTAACAAAGTTTTAATAAAAATGACCCGTTGGGTCTCTGTCCCCGAGGATCGGGGTCTCAACTCGAAATATGATAACACTCTCCTCTTAAAATTCCGGAAGTCAGACTTGTGGCCGGAAAATTTATCAGGTACGGGCATACGTATGTCATCACTAAGAGGGGATCGCACTGAATCAACTGACGTCTGGAGGTTCACACAGAGCCTGATAGGGCATCAATTAAGGCTTTGTGCTGGCCCAGTGCTTGATGGATGCTATCCACCGAAGTGGCAAGCACAGTCAGAGGGTCAGCGCGTGTTTCCATCTGTTTTTTGGTCTGGCGTTCTGTACCGATCGGTGAAGCACAGAGAGGATCTGATTACCGGTGATCTGCAGTATCACTGGGAATACAGATGTATACCAGATTATAAGTGATCTGCAGTATCACCGATAATCCGATATACCAGCTAACCTCTGTTCACCTGAGTAGAGTGTAGTGTTAGGTGTAACAGTAACACTTAGAGGACTAGGCCTCAGTGCAGCAAGGAGTACTGCACGGATTCCTTCCGCAGACCTGAACTCTCCAAGACGGGAGGAGTCGGGCTGACAGTAGGAAGGATTGTCCGAAAATGACACTCTGGAGGAAGTGTCACTGACAGGACGGGGAACCGCCTCCAATAGTAAGGTCGGTTCTCGAGGTCGGACAAGCCAGGTCGTACACACACGGACAGACAAAGTACAAGATCAGGAGGCAAAGGCGGAGTCTAAGTACAGGTGGGGTTCGGCAACAGAGTATCAGATATATCGAGGTACAAGATCAGGAGACAGAGGCGGAGTCTAAGTACAGGCGGGGTTCGGCAACAGAGTATCAGATATATCGAGGTACAAGATCAGAGTTCAGGAGGATAGTCAGGCAGGCAAGAGTCATAACAGATAAACACGATCAAACTAGTACTTTAAAGGGATACTGTAGGGGGGTCGGGGGAAAATGAGTTGAACTTACCCAGGGCTTCTAATAGTCCCCCGCAGACATCCTGTGCCCGCGCAGCCACTCACCGATGCTCCGGCCCGGCCTCCAGTTCACTTCTAGAATTTCAGACTTTAAAGTCTGAAAACCACTGCGCCTGCATTGCCATGTCCTCGATCCCGCTGATGTCACCAGGAGCGTACTGCGCAGACACAGACCATACTGGGCCTGTGCAATATGCTCCTGGTGACATCAGCGGGATCGAGGACACGGCAATGCAGACGTAGTGGTTTTCAGACTTTAAAGTCTGAAATTCCAGAAATGAACCGGAGGCGGGGCCAGAGCATCAGTGAGTGGCTGCGCGGGCACAGGACGTCTGCGGAGGACCATTAGAAGCACCGGGTAACTTCAACTCATTTTACCCCGACCCCCCTACAGTATCCCTTTAAGTTATCAACAGAATCTAGCTAAGTGTAGGATTACAGCTCCAGCTGGTCCCGGAACACTTGCGGATCTGACTACGGATCTGGGTGCTTCCACATATGTGATCGCAACGCCAGACACCAGAGAAATGACCAACTAGCAGTATATATACACAGGCACCTTCTCCAGCACCTCCCTAAGTGCTGGACTAATAAGGAGTGGAGCCAGAGTCAGCTGACCCGCCTGGTCAGCTGACTCCCTTCTGGCTGCTATATCTTCCCTGCCTGAGTGCGCACGCGCGCGTCACTCTAAACCTGGAGGGACTATGCATCCCAGCCACCCCAGCACCGCTCTGCGGTACCTCTACCCGGAGGACCTGCGCGCTAACCGCCGCGTCCAACGCGGCGGTTTTTCCGCGCTCCGCCATGCCTCGCACGGGGACAGCCGCCTCAGACTGAGTGGAGGCGGCTGCCTCCCCGTGCCCTGACATACTGCGCGCGGAAAGAGCCGCCTCCGCCTGACACATGGCGGCGGCTCTTCCGTGCTTTCTCACACCGACCAGCCCACAAGACTAACTGACTTTCGACATCGTAGGGACACACTGGGATTGAAATGTTTTTTACAATGTTGTATTAATCTGATTTTGCCTTCTATGCACTCTCTCTTTCTCTTTCCTCCTTCCTCTTTCTATGCACTCTTCCGGAGCCATTGTATTGTATTGTATTGTGCCAAAAACAATTCCGGGCATGTCCCCTCATCCTTGGCGAAATAAAAGGATTCTGATTCTGATTCTGGAGTCTGTCTCCCCGGAGCTTCTCTCTCACACGTCTTTCTCCCACGGCATCAGGCCACGCCCCCCTGTTTGCTCTTCTCTTCACACAGAAAGCCTGGCAGCTCTTGCCTATTATATCAATGATGAATACGGGTGAAGTGATTGCTGGTCTCTCCCAGCCCCAACTAAAGGGTGCAGCAGCTCCACCCTCTAAGTCACAAGCTTGGAGGAAGGTAGAAGGAGAGAAAGAAAGCTCCCAGCTGGTCACTCACTCCAGAGAGAGAGTGAGTAACTGTGTACTACAGACATGCAGGGCCAGATTTACTACAACGCACTGTAGGCACGTGCCTACAGGCGCCAGATGATGGAAAGGTGGTTCACTTTCCTTCCCAAATGCCTTCCTCCCTCCCTATGCTAGCGTAAATGAGGTTACTTACCCTGCTCTAAGCATTCCACTGATGAGATTTCCCTTCAGGCAGGGAACACACTTGACTTTCAGTTTTCCGCGCGCGTTTTTTTGCATACTTTTTCTGCACACCAAGTGTGTTTCCATGCAGGAAACAGCGCGCGTTTTTTCACAGCAGCTGATGTAAATGATAGAGGAAACTGCCAAAATGTGCAGAGTCATCATGCAGAATGTCAGTTTTTTTTCTGCGTGCGAACAACACAGTAAGTGTGCACTACCCCATTGATTAACATGAGTTCTCAGTTTTTCTGTGCAGAAAACGTGCACGAAAACAGTCAAGTGTGTTCCCTGCCTTAGTCAGGGGCACCTCTAAAGACTTAATACTGAGGTTCCTCTAGCTACCTTATACCAAGGTGCACCTGTAGCTTCCTATGACGGGCAAGGGAAGCAAGAAAGAAGGGACAGCTGGGCCAGCCAGCACATTTGTGGTGCAGTTTGGTGGCAGTTTGTAGGGTGTCAGTACAGCCTATAGGCTCCTGTAGGTAAATCCGGGCCTGCAGACATGGCAGCATGTCACTTGTGGAGACACTTCTTTTCTCTCCCCTCGATCCTCACAGTGACCATGCCTCTTACACCCACCGGCATTATAGCTACCTCAGCTCGAATCTCCCAGCTTGGCTCTGCTTTGCTTAGTCCCTCCCCTCAATGTCATAGAGATGGGGAGGAGCTCTCTCTGTCATACATGAGGAGAGGAGGACAGTGTGGCCGGTGCAGACAGCTGACTGTGGAACAACAGCTGATCTGCTCTGTACAACAGCCACCCCAGCTCTCCTGCCACTTTCCAGGTGCCCAAGGCAGGCCTATGTGGCCTGGGCGGAAATCTGGCCATGCAGTCAATTCTTGTCACATGGTTGTATTTTTATTGATAAGTTGTTGTTATTATTATTATTTATAACTGTTCAGGGGTTTCCTTGCTATGTCCCCTGAATCCTATCAGCTTTTAATAAAACTGGACTGATAGGGCCCATTTTCACCTCTGAGAATGAATTTAGCATTACCAAATGATGGGTCCAAAATTAAGGAACTGTAGATGACCTGCTGTAATAAAAAAAAATACTAATAATTAATAGTTTTCTTTTGATATTAGCTACAGCTTTTACGTACATAATATTAACTGAAAGTTATCTTCTGCTAAAAGAGGAAGAAGGTTTTTGTACGGCTCTGTATCACTGTGTGAGTGGGTAGCTGCTAAACTGCTGACAGTGATAGACGGCTTCATCTACCTCCTTCACACCAGTGATTTTGAGAGTGAAATCCTGTCCTGATCCAGATCCACTGAACCTGGCTGGGGCTCCAGAATGCAGAGTGGTGGCATATCTGATAATCAGTGCTGGAGGATGTCCTGGTTTCTGCTGGTACCAGTTACAATTGCTGCTGATGTGAGCACTGGCTTTACATGACATGGTGACTGTATCCCCTGGACTGGCAGTGATGTCATTAGGAGACTGTGTCAGTGTAATCTGTGCCCAGGAGCCTGAGGAGTATAAAGAAACTGATTACACATTATTATAGTAACTTCCATCATTAGTGTCTATGCACAGTAAGTGTAACACATTATCCATAGTATTGCAGTGTATGGCATTATGTGACGCTCTCACCATGAATACAGAGCAGTATGACGGCCAGCAGAAGCCCCTGAGATCCCATCCTGGTGTCTCTGCACTGACAGACACAGACTACTGAGATGTCACCTGTACAATGTCTCCTATATAACAGCTGCAATCATTAGGGGGACACGCCCACTTCACATAGGTCACACAGGAAACATGCAAATTACGTCCTGTCCTCAAAGGACACACCTCACTTCTCTGCATTACATGACTGAGCACTAATTCTATATTTACTAACAAAAGAAAAACAACAGTTAAAATGTAGATCCTCCTAGAGTTCACTGTTCCAGTACAGGTCTAGTCTAAACCTAATGGACAAAAGCTTGTTAGTAAGATTTCTTATAGCCGAGCTCCTGGCCATGGATTAGGGCATCCAGACTCGAGTAAGATCTGCAGAAGCCCAAAAGAATGAAGTGCACAGTTTCTTCTTCTGCACAAGCACTGTGTTTTACTGGGCATCAAGGCAGGAGTTATACTCTTTCATCCTCTAGGCCAACTTTATTCTGGGGCTTATTTCTTATGTTGCAGCCGCTATCTTTGTGAAAAAAAACATATACGGCAGCCCCTCTCTCCTATGTACAACTCCCTTTGTTAGCAGTTCCTCTCTTCTATGAGTTGCTCCCCATTTTCTTCCTCCTCTTCCATATAAAGCAACCCATCCTTCATGTCTACCCACCCACTTGGCTACCAGCCAGGGGCGTAGCTAGGAGTGACTGAGCCCCATAACAAAAAAAATGTTATGCCCCCCCCCCCCAACCTTCCAACCCCACGGACCTCCCACCCATATTTTCCTCCAGGACCCTCCACCCCAACATTCCCACACCCCTCTAAGTACAGTATAATTAGCCAGGTCTATAGGTCTATAGGTGTTCCCGGTTTAGGTAGTAGTCAGGGGCGTAACTAGAAATCACTGGGCCCCCTTGTGAAAATTTTGATGGGCCCCCTTGTGAACATTTTGATGGGCACCCTTATGAAAATTTTGATGGGCCCCCAACATAGGTGCCAAATAATCGTAATGGGGCAGTGTTTCACTATAAAATAATTGTAATGGGACAGGGTTTCACCATAAAATAATCGTAATGCAGCAATGTTTCACCATAAAATAATTGTAATGCAGCAATGTTTCACCATCAAATAATCACAATGTGTGCAGCATTTCCCCAGAAATTAATCGTAAAGTGGGCAGCATTTAACCAGAAAATAATCGCAATGTGGGCGTTACTTCACCAGAAAATAATCATACAATGGGCATCATTTCACCAGAAAATAATCGCAATGTGGGCATCATGACTGCATGGTGCGACATTAACAACCTGTTATTAAATACAAAGAAGACCAAAGAAATTATTCTGGACTTTAGGACCACCAAAAAGACCACTCACCTACCGCTAATGATCAATGCAGAGGCTGTGGAGAGAGTTTTCATCTTCAAATTTTTGGGAGTCACCATCGCAGAGAACCTGTCCTTGGCTGACAATGCTTTAGCTCTAACTGGCAAAGCACAACAACGTCTCTACTCTTTGAGGAAACTAAGGAGCGCTAACCTCCCACAGAAGCTGCTGGTTAATTTCTACAGATGCACTATAGAAAGCGTTCTGACCAATTGCATGACGGCCTGGTACAACAGCTGCACCAAGGCTACTCGACAAGCCCTGCAGCGAGTTGTTAAAACAGCAAAAGCCATTATCGGCACTGAACTACCATCACTGGAACTTTTGTATAATACTCGCAGCGTGAGAAGGGCCAAAAACATTATTAAGGACAACACTCACCCTGGAAATGCCTTGTTTGAGCTCCTTCCATCAGGTAAACGTTTTAGATCAATCCGCACACACACAAACAGACTGAAAAACAGCTTTTTCCCATCCGCCATAAACTTGATGAACTCTGAATCCTCTCTGAAATAATTAACAGTGTGTACAAATTGTTAAAATATCTGTAATACCTGGCATACTTGTATAATTTCTTCTCTTCCTACCCTTGTTACTATCACTATGTTCCTTATATGCACCGTGGGGTTGTCATGAAAAGTAATTTTGTTGTGTTACACAATGACAATAAAGTGTTTGAATTACATTGTATTGAATCATTTCACCCGAAAATAATCGCAATGTGGGCATCATTTCACCAGAAAATAATTGCAATGTGGGCATCATTTCACCAGAAAACAATCCTACAGTGGGTAGCATTTCAGCAGAAAATAATCGCAATGTGGGCAGAATTTCACTAGAAAATAATCACAATGTGGACAGAATTTCACTAGAAAATAATCACAATGTGGACAGAATTTCAGCAGAACATAGTCACAATTTGTGCATCATTTCACCATAAAATAATCACAATGTGTGCATCATTTCACCATAAAATAATCACAATGTGTGCATCATTTCACCACAGAATAATCGCAATGTGTGCATCATTTCACCATAAAAATAATCACAATGTGGGCAGCTTTTCACCAGAAAATAATCGCAATGTGGGCAGCATTAGCCAGATATGGGTGTCACTGCCCCCCCCCAGCATATAGGTTAGCCAGACATGGGTGCCACTGCCCCCCAGCATATAGGTTAGCCAGACATGGGTGCCACTGCCCCCCCAGCATATAGGTTAGCCAGACATGGGTGCCACTGCCCCCCCAGCATATACTTTAGCTAGACATGGGTGCCACTGCCCCCCCACCAGCATATACTTTAGCCAGACATGGGTGCCACTGCCCCAAGCATATAGGTTAGCCAGACGTGGGTGCCACTGCCCCCCCCCCTAGCATATACGTTAGCCAGACATGGGTGCCACTGCCCCCCAGCATATAGGTTAGCCAGACATGGGTGCCACTGCCCCAAGCATATAGGTTAGCCAGACATGGGTGCCACTGCCCCCCCCAACATACAAGTTAGCCAGACATGAGTACCACTACCCCCCCCCCCCCCAGCATATAGGTTAGCCAGACATGGGTGCCACTGCCCCCCAGCATATAGGTTAGCCAGACATGGGTGCCACTCCCCCAAGCATATAGGTTAGCCAGACATGGGTGCCACTGCCCCCCAGCATATAGGTTAGCCAGACATGGGTGCCACTGCCCCCGCAGCATATAGGTTAGCCAGACATGGGTGCCACTGCCCCAAGCATATAGGTTAGCCAGACATGGGTGCCACTGCCCCCGCAGCATATAGATTAGCCAGACATGGGTGCCACTGCCCCCCAGCATATAGGTTAGCCAGACATGAGTGCCACTGCCCACCCCAGCATATAGGTTAGCCAGACATGGGTGCCACTGCCCCCCAACATACAGGTTAGCCAGACATGAGTACCACTGCCCCCCCCAGCATATAGGTTAGCCATATGGGTGCCACTGCAGCCCCCCTATATAGGTTAGCCATATGGGTGCCACTGCAGCCCCCCCCCCTCCCTCCATATAGGTTAGCAAATAGCAATACATTGGAGGTTGGCAGCAAGAGAAAGCCAGAAACTCTCTCCCCCGGCCCCCATCCACCCCCACCTCCCTCCACAGCAACCAGCACCAGGCACGACAACATACATATATACTTTAAAAGCTGCAGCTTGCGTGGGGTCGGGTGACGGGTCGGGTGACGGGATGCTCATCCGGATCCCGGGTACCCGGATTAACCCGGTTATCCGACCATTTTCCGCTATCCGGGTCGGATCCGGATTCCGGATACCTGGGCCAGTATCCGGATAGCTCTATGTGGATATCTGGCCGCATAATCCGGATACCCGCGGATATCGGATGGATATCCGGATCTGGGTACTGTAACAAGGGAGATGATGTCATTGAGCCAATCAGAAGGCTCCTAGCCAACCAGAGGGCTCCCAGCAGAAGCCCTAGCAACCAATCACAGAGGAGAACTCTGGCCAGCCCCACCTGACCTCATTCAGCCAATCAGAGGCCTCCCAGCCTAAGCCCTGTCACCCAATCACAGAAGGGAACCATGGCCGACGCCCCCCCCCCCCCCCCCCCCCCGTGTAATAAGAGGGCTGGCATGATGAGACAGATCGTCCTTGCTTGTGTAGTTGGCTGGCTGGTCACTGACAGACTTGCTCCAGTGCTGTTGGCTCAGCAAGTGCTGCCTGTATACAGTGATAACGCTAAAGCTTTGAGTGCTAAGCACCTTCACTACACTATTGTTCTGTTGTTTTTTTTAGCTAGCTAGTGTAATTGTTTGATTTCATTCACTCAGTTAGGTCCTGTCTGTGTCTGTGTGTGCTGTGCAGGCCAGCAGGACAGTATAGGTTAGGGAATAGGATTACTGTGTTATTGTATTGTATTATACAGTTAGTTAGTACTGCAGTTAGTTGTTAGAGAGAGTAGTACTGTGTTAGCTTACTACAGATTACTGCAGTGCTGCTGTGCTGAGCATTGTCAGTGTGACAGTTAGACAGATAGTGTGCGCTGTCTGTCCTCTACTCTGCGGTCTGTCACTCCGTGCTGATTTGATTTAAAGTCCAACCCCGATTTCATTAAAGTAAAAGTACCCCACATCATCTGGTGACATCATCACGTATAAGTTGTACTATGTCTGCTGGCACCGGCAGCCGGGGGAGGGGCAGCAAGGGCAAGAGGACAGGGAGCAACATTATGGCCACCCTCAGAAGGTCTGCCGTGTCAGTGTCGACCCCAGCGGGCAGCCTACCCTCAGTCAGCGAGCTTTTCGCTCCATGCGCCACGATTGAACTCAGGGCTGTTAGCCGCAAGGAGTTTGAGGAGGATGTTTTAGGTTTTGAGGAGGGGGGGTATGATGTTGATGATGGGATGAAGGACCGTGACTACCATCCACAGGATGGGGATGTCAGCTCTGACTCTGAGGAGGAGGATGCGTCGGTGGGTTTGGCACGGAGGATCAACATTGCAGACAGTGGCCGTGGAATGCGGGACCCACCACATCCTTCTGCCGCTACCACCAGCCGCACCACTCAACCCTCAACCGCCACAAGGAGAAAATCTGCAGCATCGCATTCAGGCCGCAGGGGAATCTTCACCTCCCCAAACTGGCGGTTTTTCACTCTGCCCTCATTGGACAGCAAGTTTGCCATATGCAATGTGTGCAAACTACAGATGAGCAGAGGTTGTGACCCCTACAAGTATGGCACCTCCAGCTTCATCACCCATCTGGCCAAAAAACATGTTGTTGAGCATGAGGATTTCAAGAGGCTGAAGCAAGCTGGCACTGGCTCCCACCGCCACAGTGCCACAGGTCACTGCTGCTGTTACCACCACCTATATTCAACCCAAAACACAATTGCGGTGTCATTTTTTGGAGGTGTCTGGGCTGAAAACTGTCATGTCCCAGTTGTGCGATTGGACTTTGGACACAATGTGGGCTGCACGACCGCTGTCTGGAACCTAGTCCTGATGTTAATTGACAGCTTTTTTTTTTTCCATTTTATGTCCACCAAATAATAAATTAGTGTTTCCCTTAAAAAAAAAAACATGATGCTACATGCATCATTTTACCTAAAAACCCTTTTTAAAGCTATTTAAAGGGCACTTCCGGTTTTTCTATCCAGGTACCCGAATAGGTCGGGTACCCGCGGGTAATTTGATCGGATATCTGAATTCACTCGGATGTCCGCAAGGTCGGATCCGGATACCCGAATCGGATCCGGGTATCTGGGTACCCGGATCCAGATCCAGATCCGGGCGGGTATTAAGAAGTACTACCCGAGCAACACTCGGGTCGCTTCGCTCCTCCTCGGGTGGCCTCCGGCTCCAGGGTACGCTTCGGCTCCAGGACATGCACCTCCGCCAGTCCAGACAGTCGCAGGCTTGCAGCACACTGTCTGAGCTCTGAGGAGAGGCAGCCAGTCCGTGGTCCACTCCCTCAGTCGCGACGCCACTCTTCTGAGTCCTCCTTCTTCCTCCCTGGCTGGCCGGAATCCGGAACTATAGAGTAATTGTTGGCTGGCCGCCAAGGAGGGAGTATCAATGAGGCAACTGGTCCCCCTCCTCACACCAGCCAGGCAGCCAGATGAGGGGTAACGGGGGGCCTGGGGGGCCCGCTCTTCTACAATTATCGGGGGGGTGGCGGACCGGAAGATAATTTAAAAAAAAAGTCCTCTGCTCTGAGCTAGGGGTGGGCCCCCTGTGACGTAGGGCTGCCACGGGCCCCATAGCAACCACTATGGTTGCTATACTGATTTCTACGCCCCTGCTACCAGCCCCAAGGCCCAGGATTAAATTCGGTCCTGCTGAGCATGTGCAGACCTTACTCATGCATGCCTAGTCACGATGCACTAGAACATGATGGATAGAGATGGCTGAACGCGTTAGCCCTTGATCGGTTCCTGGGGAACTGTCACTGTTTGCACAGTAGCGCAAACTATACAGGCCATTTACAGATGCCCTATACTTTCCCATGATGTTATTTTATACCCTTCACCCTGAAGTCAGGAGGGAAAAGATGGCCATTCAGACATGATCAGCACTATAAATTTTGATGGCCATTTTCATTCTGCATTAGTCAGTGTAGGGAGAGGTGCTGCTGCTGCAGATAGGGGGACAGTGAGAAATAGGCTGTTGTTTGATGTTGTGCTGTGTAGCTGCTTCCTAGGTATTTGGCTACATTCAGATCACCAGCTAAATAGTCCTTTTGAGGACTCATCCTGACCACAAAATCCTTTTGAGGACTGACATTGACCCTGCTGTACTGATTTGTTGTTGATGCTTTTTGTGGTGTGGTGTATTGTAGCAACATAACAACACCCATACACAGTGTAGTGTGTGACTGCATCACTTTTATAGCCCACCCTCACTGCACAAAAGTCAATGAGTGTCACTGACATTCGTGACACGACATGTGTTGTGTTATCCTCCCCCCCCCCACACACACACAGTGTCACACCAACACCCATGTGACTGACCTTACACTGTGTTATCGGTGAAATCAGTGTGTCCCCCCAAAAAATAAAGTGTGACCGGAATTTGGTTGACAATACCCCTTTGCTGGTCACTGCGTGGCTATCAGAGGGTTACAGCACGGACATGTAATACGATTATTACACATTATTACCCTGGTGCATGCCAGTTACTTCAGACCTCATGTCTGCCCTGACCTTAGGCACAGCAATCCTGCACCACCATTAACACTCAGTATTTCATATGGTCCTACTTTGATTGGCTTTACCCCCCAAAAATCTATATATATAATAGAGTAAGTGCCTCAACCTTCAAACAAGAAGAAGAAGTAGCGCCCTGCCCCCAGGGCCGGTCCAAGCAAGAAGAAGGGGCTGGTCCAAGCAAGAAGAAGTAGTGCCATATCAAACCAAAGGCGAAGAGGGATAATTTGCATATTCAGTAGCAGTGCATTGTGGGTAACTACAAATGTTCACTTATAGCTGAATTATTGCAGATTTGTTTCTGTTTTAAGAAGGCAAATTACACCAAGCTTTGCTTTTTTTTTTTTTTAGTAGGAGGGCTTTTTGGTCCTTTTTATCCCCCTATACATTCTTAGTAGTTTGGGTCACCCCGAGCTGCTTGGGTACTCTGTTGTACTGGTCCAAGCCCTATCTCATAAAGCCATATCAATCTCTGCTATGTACTGATGGGGACCAAAAGTCTGAAATAGGCTGTCACATGTGGGTTTGATATGGCTGTGTAAAATGTAAAGATAAATGCTATATGCTAAAGCCACTCACGGCAAACTGCTAGCGGTTTAGTAAAAACTGCTAGACATTGTTGCAAATGGCAGTGTTCTCACTACCGCGTTTGCGGTTAGTAATAACCGCAAACACGTTTCATGCAGCAGTTTACCGGCGATTTGCGTTTAGCGATTGTGATTAGCATGCACAGCACGCTAATCGCGATCGTTCCAAAACCGCTGCAGTATCCAGTGATTTTTCCGTGTTAATTGCGGGAAAATCACTCCCGCAAAGGTTTGCGATTATAGGTGTGGACGGGCCCGTAACAATATGTGTAATCTGCTACCCGAAAACGCTCCTAAAACCGCTAGGCATGTTTAGAAAATGTCTCTAAACATGCATAGAATTGCTCTGAAAATCTGCTCCAAAAAACGCTAGCATTTTGCAGATCTGCTAGCGTTTTTGGTGTGCACTGGGCCTGATAGTGTGTGAGTAGTAGTACACATTGCAAGCAATGATATTTGGTGTGTGAGTAGTAGTACACATTGCCAGCAGTGATATTTGGCATGTGAGACAAGGAGTTAACTTTGTAACCAAGAGCTGCTGCCTGTGGTGCCTGTAACCTGATTCCTCAGTGAGCTCAGATGGGAGGAGTTGCCTCTCTCACTCCATCCCTAAGGCTGCATTTCCACTTGTGCGGTGGGAATCGTCGCTGGAAAAATTTGCATGCGGATGCGAATTTCGCATGCGAGTCTATGCAAATTTTTATGTGAATTCGCATGGATGACGATGTATGTGAATTTAACCATGGCAGTGCTGGTGTGATTTTCCATTGTTTGCATGCGAATTCGCATTAAAATTCGCATACCCAAACCGCATGCGAATTTCCTATTAAATACATTGTATGCGATTAGCATAGCGGTATGTGGTATGCGAATTCTGATGGCTCTGCCATGCGAATTTTTTCTGCACAGAAAAACGCAAAGGAATCCTGACAAGTGGAAACAGTCCCATTCACTTGTATTGCTATGCGAATTTGCATGCGAAAAACGCATGCGAATTCGCTATAGTGGAAATGGGCCCTTACTCTTCGCTGCACTTCCTGTTTCTTCCACTGTGATCCGAATCGTTCACTGTGATGATCCGGATGATTCGACTCAAAAAAAGGATTCGGCTCAAAGATCCGAATCGTTCATGATCCGGACAACACTAATACACCAGCGGTTCTAGATGCTTGCTTGACTTACCAAGGGTGAAAAGGGATAATTTGCATATTTAGTTGCAGTGCATTGTGGGTAACCGCAAATGTTCACTTATAGCTGAATTATTGCAGATTTCCTTCTGTTTTAAGAAGGCAGATTACACCAAGCTTTGTTTTTTTTTAGTAGTAGGTCTTTTTGGTCCCTTTTATCCCCCTATACATTCCGAGTGGTTTGGGTCACCCTGAGCTGCTTGGTTACTCTGTTGTACTATTCCAAGCCCTATCTCATACTGCCATATTAATCCCTGCCAAGTACTGATGAGGACCAAAAGTCTGAAATAGGCTGTCTACATGTGGGGTTGATATGACTGTTTAAAATTTAAAGCTATATGCTTGCTGTACACCAGCGGTTCTGGATGCTTGCTTGGCTTACCAAGGGTGAAAAGGGATAATTTGCTTATTTAGTAGCAGTGCATTGTGGGTAACCACAAATGTTCACTTATTGCTGAATTATTGCAGATTTCCTTCTGTTTTAAGAAGGCAAATTACTCCAATACAGTGGGTAGCATTGCAGGAAGTGACGACAGTGGAACGCACGCTGGAACGTGGAAGAGGTGAGTCATCCCCGCCCGCTGCCTCTATAACTCATAGTGGCGGCTGCTGCTGAGCTTAAGCAGGAGGGGGAGCGCACATGGGGGACCCAGGTGAGGGAGGGGGGTCCTGCTGAGCTTAAGCTGGTGGGGGAGGGGGGTCCTGCTGAGCTTAAGCTGCAGGGGGAGCGCACATGGGGGACCCAGGTGAGGGAGGGGGGTCCTGCTGAGCTTAAGCGGCAGGGGGAGCGCACATGGGGGACCCAAGTGAGGGAGGGGGGTCCTGCTGAGCTTAAGCTGCAGGGAGAATGCACATGGGGACCCAGGTGAGGGGGGTCCTGCTGAGCTTAAGCTGGAGGGGGAGCGCACATGGGGGACCCAGGTGAGGGAGGGTCCGACCCCCCTCCCCGCCACTGTGCCCAATGCCCCCTTCCTGCCCTCTACCCCCTTATGCGGTGTATGCTACGCCGCGGGTCGGCTAGTATACATTATTATTACCCTTGTGCATGCCACTTACTTCAAACCAAATGTCCACCTTGGCCACAGGCACAGCTAATCTGCACTACCACCACCCAATATGTCATTTGGTCTTACTTTGATTTTCTTTACCCCTCAAAAAATATTAATATTATTACCATTGTGCCACTTACGTCAGAGCTCATGTTCACCCTGGCCACAGTCCTGCACCTGCACCAACAGCATCAGCCACTATGTAATTTAGCTCTATATCTATTGGCTTTATAAAACATATATATATATACTAGCTGGACGCCCAGCGTTGCCCGGGTAAGTATTTGGCTGGTGTTTGCTCCACCCACTTTTCCTAACCCTAACACACAATTACTCAATTACTCAAAGACCAAGTTTGTTAGCTTTGCGGTATTTGGCATCAATAATTTGCATTAACATGAAACAAATCTGATTGGCTGTATATGGCTCCACCCCCTTTTATCAATTTGAACCCCAGTCACCTAATGTACCAGGTTTGAGGCTTGTGCCATTAACAGTGCAAAAATGGCAACAATTACATATATCCCTTGAAAATCAATAGGTGAATTTGCTATTGTAGGCTCCACCCACTTTTCTGAATAGTAATTCCAGTCACCCAATGACCAACTGTGCAAAGTTTGAGAACCCTGCCATTAACTGTGTAAGAATGGCTGCAGTTTACTTTTTCCCAGTAAAATTTGTATTTTGTCTCCGCCCACTGATGACCCGGCATTGACCGATTATGTATTTGGCTGGTGTTGGCTGCGCCCACTTTTTCTAACACTAACACACAATTAATCAATGACCAAGTTTGTAAGCTTTGCGGTCTTTGGCATCAATAATTTGCTTTGAAATTAAACAAATCTGATTGACTGTTTGTGACTCCACCCCCTTTTCTGAATTTAAACCCAGTCACCTAATGTACTAGGTTTGAGGCTTGTGCCTTTAACAGTGGAATAATGGCAGCAATTAAATATTCCGCTTGAAAATCTATAGGTGAATTTTGATCAGCTTTTCTATGCTCCACCCACTTTTCTGAATATTAATCCCAGTCACCCAGTGACCAAGTGTGCAAAGTTTGAGAACCCTACCATTATGGCGTTGCCCGGTTATGTATTTGGCTGAATCAATTACTCAAAGACCAAGTTTGTCAGCTTTGCGGTCTTTGGCTTCAATAATTTGCATTAACATGAAACAAATCTGATTAGCTGTTTATGGCTCCACCCCCTTTTCTCAATTTGAGCCCCAGTCACCCAATGAACAACTGTACCAGGTTTGAGGTTTGTGCCATTAGCAGTGCAAGAATGGCAGCAATTACATATCTCCCTTGAAAATCAATAGGTGAATTTTGATTGGCTTTTGTAGGCTCCACCCACTTTTCTGAATAGTGATCCCAGTCACCCAGTAACCAACTGTGCAAAGTTTCAAAAACCCTACCATTAACTGTGTAAGAATGGCTGCAGTTTACATATTCCCAGTGAAATTTGTATTTTGTCTCCGCCCACTGATGACCCAGCATTGCTCGGGTATTTATTTGGCTGGTTTTGGCTGCACCCACTTTTTCTAACCCTAACACACAATTACTCAATCACCAAGTTTGTACGCTTTGCGGTCTTTGGCATTAATAATTTGCATTGAAATTAAACTAATATGATTGGCTGTTTGTGGCTCCACCCCCTTTTCTGTATTTAAAACCAGTCACCCAATGAGCAACTATCCCAGGATTAAGGCTTGTGCCATTAACAGTGCAAGAATGGCAGCAATTAAATATTCCCCTTGAAAATCAATAGGTGAATTTTGATTGGGTTTTGTAGACTCCACCCACTTTTCTGAATATTAATCCCAGTCACCCAGTGACCACCTGAGCAAAGTTTGAGAACCCTACCATTAACAGTGTAAGAATGGTTTTCATTTACATTTTCCTAGTGAAATTTGTATTTGTCTCCGCCCACTTTTTGGTTATGGGAATAAAAAGTATCCTATACTTTATTCCAGGTAATGTACTATGTGTGTGCTAAATTTCATTCAAATCTGTTCAGCCATTTTTGCGTAATCGAGTAACAAACATACAAACATCCGAACTTTCCCATTTATAATACAGTATTAGTAAGATTAACCTGTCTGGTTCATTTCTTTCTGGATTTATGGGTTTAAAAGCGGTACATTTTTTTCAAGAATTTTAGGCCTCCAATTCCAAGTGTAAGTCTAGAAATGTAGGTCTGACACACTAAAAAAAAGTATAGGGGTTGATGTATATACAAGTCACAAGCAACACTGAGCCCACTGAGAAATGTGTGTAGGTGGCTGAATAATTGCTGAATTTGTAGGCCTGGAGGAGTTATTGGCTGCTCTTAAGGTACAGGGGGGGGAAGGGGGGGTTAATGGCTACAATACTGTATGCAGTGCAGTCATTAACTCCTTCTGGGCCCTAAGGGCAGCTGTTAATTCTTCCTGATTTCAAAGTGCAGCCATTAACTTTACTGAGTAGACTTATACTTGAGTCAATAAAAGATCCCAGCTTAAAAGGAACCAGAGACGAAGCACCCTCATGTATTTTACCATATATATCAGTGGGAACATTAGAGAAAACACCTACCCTGCTCTATGTTTCATTATTTACTGTTCATATGGCTTCTTATCACCCCTGATAAATCCCCGACTGAGCATTCAGTCTGGCTTTGTTCAGGAATCTTTATGGCTGAGTCTGTCTTCTGTGCTGTCTTTTCTAGCCCAAGCCTGCCCCCTTGTGGCTCTGCTCAGGAATCATTATAGCTGAGTCATTATAGCAAAGCCAGACTGAATGCTCAGTCGGGGATTTTATCTGGGCTGTTAAGAAGCAATCTGAACAGTAAATAATGAAACAGAGAGCAGGGTAGGTGTTTTCTCTAATGTTCCCACTGATATATATGGTAAAATACATGAGGGTGGTTCGTCTCTGGTTAACTTTAAGAAGGTCAAACATTGGAGTCGACTTATATTCAAGTATATACGAGTATTTTGAAAAAGGGAATGGCACAGAGGGTGACATCACAATCGGGGCAGTAAAAGTGTGACCCATTTTTTGACTTTTTTGCCTTTGCTATCAGTCTTAGGTGGCAGGCAGAGAGTAGTCAAAATCCAGGTAAAAATCAGTAACAGTAAGGCGGATCAGCAGAAGCACAGCAGAAGCTCAGAAGCAGTTGAGAACCAAATGGCTATATTGTTAACATCCTTTGCTTTCAAATGAGCTTATTTGCCATCTCTGCTACGGCAGTCATGTGACACAGGGGAGAGATCAAATTACAATTTGTGATTAGAGATAAATGAGGAGGAATTAGACAAGCTAAAAGCGCTACATGCATACAGGTTGCATTTCTCTATGTTTTCCTTCTGTCCTGTGTTCAGGTCCAGAGGGGGGATTAGGCAGGCTAAACTCTCTACATGCATGCAGGGTGGAGTTCTCTGTTTTTCTTCTGTCCTGTGGAATAGTTCAGATCCACTTAAATTTCAGCACCACCCTCAACATGATGTCATGCTGCACCACCGTACTGCTGAACCACCACTGATTGGCTACTGGGATCCAGGAAGCAGAGAGAAGATGGGGATCCCGGTGGCCGGCAAGGGAGGCCTGGAGTTCTGCTGGGCAAGGTAAGCAGCAGGAGTAGTGAATGTTAGTTAGCCCGAGCATAGCTTGGGGTTACCGCTCTCATCTAAGATCGGACTCACAGCCAGGGAGGTTAATAATATTAGTTACCCTGGTGCATGCCAGTTACTTCAGACCTCTGTCTCATGTACAAGCTGCCCATGCCATTTGCACTTATGCATGCCCTGTCATCACATGTGCTGGCATTTTAATTGTGTCCTGCATTCCTTTTAGTCTTTAGCTTGAATGATAGTCTTTAAAAGGATTTGAAATTTTGAGTTGTCAGACAACAGGACATTTTTCTACTTTTCCTAAGTCCATCTAAAATGAGCTTTGGTCTAGAGAAGGCAGCAGTGTTTCTGGATCATGATTATATATGATTTCTTTTTTGCATAGTAGATTTTTATCTTGCATGTGTGTATACAGAGGCAATCTGTGTTTGCAGACCATAGTTGTTTCAGAAGTGTTCCTAAGCCCATTGGGCTCAATTCTGGTAGCTCTGTGAGGTAAATATTTTTTGGTAGGTAAAATACCTCATGAGGCATTTTCCTCTTCTTTTATCAATTCTGAAAGATTTTTCTCCATTTCAGAACATGAGGTAAAACATGTGGTAAAACATGAGGTAAATGCATAGAGTGAGGTAAAACATGAGGTATTTCAGTGGTAAGCCTGCAGCAAATAAGTAATAGTCTTTAATTGTCTTCCATAAGTTAGGATAGCCTTTGGAAGATGTTGTTTTGTTTTTTGAGGAGGGAAGGTGTATTTGATTATGTAGCAACCTATGAAAAGTAAATGTATAGGCATCCATTACAAAAAAAAACAAAAAACAGCTCCTTTACCTTTAGAGGCTGGGGGGAGGGGAGGGGGGGGTGGTATGAGCACTTTTAGAGGCTGGGGGAGGGGTCAGCACTTTTAGAGGCTGGGGGTGTGAGTACTTTTACTTCTAGAGGCTGGGGGTCTGGAGGGGGGGGGGGGGGGGGTTACAGCACTTTTACTTTTAGAGGCTGCTGGGGGGGGGGCTTGGAGCACTTTTAACCAGAGGAGGAGGGGGGGGGAGAAATCGATGTTTGCCGCAGTTTTACTTAATTTTTTTAAAAAAATAGAGGCTGTGGGTTGGAGCATTTTTACTTTTTTTTTTTTCCAACCAGAGGTTGGGGAATGGCAATGTTGAGGGGGAAGGGGGGGGGGGGGGGGGCGCAGCAGATGAAGGATTGTTCAGGGTTTGGAGCACTTTTTCTTTTTTAAAACAAAATGGAAGCTGGGGCTGGGGGGATTGTTGGTCAGATCACTTTTACTTATTTCAGCAAAATATGGGGGCCCTGAACACAGAACAAGCTGAAAAGGCTCCATGTTATGTGACTGATATCACAATTCTGTCACAGCACTGCATTTATCATGTGGTAGAGGTAGGTCTAATTATGTGAGGTAAAAGACATGCAAACACGCCCCTTATTTCACTTCAGAATTCAAGTGTGAGGTATTTCACTACTAAATACCACACATTTATAGTAGAAAATTACCACATGAATTACCTCATGAAATTACATGAGGTAAAACTTTACTTAAACTACCAGAATTCAAAAGTTGATTTCCCTCATGAGGTAAACCCAATTCCATGAGGTAATTATTTACTAAACACTACCAGAATTGAGCCTATTGTGTGATTTCTACTACAGAATCATGTCTATTTTTATTGCAGTGCCATGTGAGGATTGTCCAGAATTGGGTTCTGTTTTGTCTCTCGATTGCATAGATTTTTTGAGGATTACGTTTTGTACATGATGTATTCCTTAAATACTTTAACCAGTTCACCCCCAAGGGTTTTTACCCTAACGGACCAGAGCAATTTTCCCCTGTCAGTGCTCCTCCCCTTTATTCCCTAATAACTTTATTACTACTTATCACAAGAAAATGATTTATACCTAGGTTTTTTTTGCCACCAATTAGGCTTTCTGTGGATAGTACATTTTGCTAAGAATTACTTTATTCTAAATGCATTTTAATGAGAAAAATAAGAAAATAATGGAAAAAGTCATTATTTCTCAGTTTCGCCATTATAGTTTTAAAATTAAATATTCTCCTGTGGATAAAACTGACACATTTTATTTGCCCAATTGTCCCGATTATTAAACCATTTAAATGATGTCCTTATCACAATGTATGGCGACAATATATTATTTTGAAATATAGGTGTTATTTTTCTGTTTTGCTTTTTTGTTTTTGTCCGGTCCATAATTACAAGCCCCTATGTAGTAAAGTAAAATTAATTTTCCCTCATAAAATATAGATTAAAAAAGCTGAGTCCCTAAGGTAACTATTTATGTATTTTTGTTAAACTGATTTTTTTTACAAGTGTTTTTTTTTTTTTGGGGGGGGGGGGGTATGCTTTGGTAATGTAAGTTATTAATTGTATTAATATTGTGTAAATATGTATGTGCCTGTATGTGTAAGTTTACTTTTTGGCCACAAGATGGCATTAGTGAACACTTTCCCGTTATAGGAAGTGTTCACTGTTTTTTTTTTTCTACATTTAAAGAGACTCTGAAGCGAGAATAAATCTATCCCGCGGCTAAACGGGGGACCCTTCACCACCAACCCACCCCCCGCAAAAGTTGGTCGGAAAATGGTCGCTGGCTGTCTCTTCCTGGAGGCAAGGGCTAACGGCTGCAGCCCTGCCTCCAGTCGCGTCTGTCAGCGGCGCATCGCAGCCTCTCCCCCGCCCCTCTCAGTGAAGGAAGACTGAGAGGGGCGGGGGAGAGGCGGAGATACGCGCTGACAGACGCGCGTGGGGCAGGGCTGCGGCGGTTAGCCCTGCCCCAACCAGGAAGCGCTCCCCGGGTCTATCGAGGGGGATTTGGGGGTGAAGGGACCCCCGTTAAGCCGCGCTATAGCGGCGTTTTAGCAGGGGCACACGTGCCCCTGCTATTTATGAGGTCTGAAGCGAGATTTATTCTCGCTTCAGACTCTCTTTAACTACACTGTGACTGTTTCCTGTTTTATGAATGGACATGGCTGCTGATCGTGGTCACGTCCATTTATTCCAGGCATTGCGATTGGGTAGAGGACCGCTCCGTCCTCTTTCCCAATCGAAGAACACGAAATCCTGATGGAAACAGTGGCGGGAGCAGCGCGCACACATGCCGTTAACAGGCTCAAACAGGATGTTTTAATACGCTATAATGTCGTTAAAGAGAACCAGAGATGAAGCACCCTCTTGTATTTTACCTTATAAATCAGCGGGAACATGACAGTAAACACCTAATCTGCTCTTTGTTTTATTGTTCTCTGTTTAATCTGACTGTTATCACCTCTGATAAGAATCCCCGACTGAGCACTCAGTCTAGCTTTGCTACGGAAAGATTATAGCTGAGTCTGTCTTCCCTGGTGTCTTTTGAAGCCCAAGCCTGCCCCCTTGTGGCTCTGCTATAATGACTCAGCTATTATTATTCCCTGCAAAGCCAAAATGAATGCTCAGTCCGGGATTCTTATCACAGCTGATACCAGACACTTTTAGCAGTGAGGATGAAACAAAGAGCATGGTAAGTTTTTTCTCTAATGTTCTTACTGATATATATGGTAAAATACACAAGGGTGCTTTGTCTCTGGTTCCCTTTAAGTGGTTAAAGAATATTATTATTAAACTGTTGCACTATTTGCCCATGCTTTACCCCTCCCGATATTACATCTAAGAAATTCAGCCTTATAACTGGTTATGGTACTGATCTGTTGCCAGTGGATCCATTGGGTCATTTTTCCTGGGCATTATACACATTTCCCAGACTTTTGTAGCCCCCAACTATTTTGAAATGTTGCTGGTATCAAATTTAAAATGAACAAACTTTTTTTTATAAACCATATACATTTTTCACATTTAAAATGTTGTCATTATACTACATTCAGTTACCAGTAAAAATATAAGGTTTAGATGGTTTGCAGATACTTGCACTTAGTTTTGTATGTACATTTACCATAACACAGCGTTTTTGGAAATGAGAGGGTTGGATGTGTAAGAGCTAAATGATGGAGAATAAACAAGCTCTCACGCTGCATGGAAGTGGTAGGACTGGACAAGATTGGAAAATCAATATTGCATAGTGTTAGACAAGCTTGATGGAGAAACAGCAATAAGTATCCTTCAGAAGATATTTTCAGCCTATTCTAAAAAAGTTGTAGGGGTTTCATTTTTTTTTCTTTTTACTAAGAGTGTCCACAGTAGGGAAGATCGTAGATGCTGATTACTGATTCCATGGTTTTCCAATTTCCAATGAGTCTTTTTTTTTTGGTCATTTTTTTGCATTCTCTGATTGGCCAAATACTTCCAAGCTGACTCTGCATTCTCTGATTGGTCCAATGCTTCCGAGTTCTGTGACTGGACTAAAATTACCGAGTTGTGGTAATGCAGGTTTTCTGCAGAAGGCCGATTTCCATTTTCTGATTGACAATGCAGATTTCCTATTGAAAATGCAAAACAGAAGTGTCAGAATCCGCCGAAATAACATTTTTGCATTTCCAATAGTAGTAGCATAGAGGAGTGCACTCCCCACTAGGTTGATAAGTAGATGTGCCTGTTGAAAAGCAGAAGTGAAGCCGGCACCATCAATAGCTCTTTTACAGTTTATTTAAAGGGGTTCTTTCGCGAAAAAAGTAGGCAGTTAAAAAATGTGACAGATGACAGGTTTTGGGTCAGTCCATCTTTTTAAGGGGGATTCTCAGGGCTTTCTTTGTTTTCAACAGCATTTCCTGAACAACAGTTTAACTGCCAAAATATCAAGATACCAGCTGGCCTCCCTAATCACTTGCACACTATTATGTCAGTTACATTTTGCAACTGTTAAGGAAATGCTGTTGAAAACAAAGAAAGCCATGAGAATCCCCCTTAAAAAGATGGACTGGCCCAAAACCTGTCATCTGTCACATTTTTTAACTGCCTACTTTTTTCGCGAAAGAACTCCTTTAAAGGCTGTCATAAAGTACACATGGTACAAATGCGATGTTTTGGAACAATGGACCTATTTCTTTGAATGTCATTGCTTGATAAAGGAGCAGGTCCATCGCTCCGAAACGTTGCATTTGTACCATGTGTACTTTATGACAGCCTTTAAATAAATTGTAAAAGAGCTATTGATGGTGCCGGCTTCACTTCTGTTTTTCAAGATACTCGAGTGGTGATCGAGCTAGCCTGGGCACATCTACCTATCAACCTAGTGGGGAGTGCATTCTTCTACGCTACTACTATTGGAAATGCAGAAATGTTATTTCGGCGGACCTGAATGAGAACCTCTAGTCCACAGCAACCTGCTTGCACTGTTTCTATATTTGGAAGTATTATATTAAAACAATAAAAGAGGAAGGAGGTTTTTGTACAGCTGCATATCACTGTGTGCACGGGAGTCTAATGAACTGATGACAGTAATAATCTCCTTCATCCTCTTGCCCGGCTCCTCTGATGGTGAAACTGAAGTCTCTTCCAGATCCAGATCCAACATACTTCTCTGGGATGCCACCAAATCTTCTTACAGCATCGAATATGACACTTCTGCCTCTTTGTCCTGGTCTGTGTTGGGTCCAGCATAAGGCAGCCACCTTCCCGTTAGTGTTGTAGTCTTACTTTCACTGACTTTACAGCTAATGGTGGCATCTTCTCACAGATATGTATTCTGGAGTCTGATTCAGCACAATATCTGCACAAGATCCTGTTTCAAGAAGAAATAAAACGTACATTATTTTAATATACAGTATATGTTCTCCTTTATTTTTAAAACAGCTTATAGTTGTGATATGAGTATGTTTTGTAAAATAATGCCAAAAGCTGTACAGTGCCCTCATACCTGTAATATGAATATACAACACACACAGCAGGCAGAGGAAGACAGCCATCCTGATGTCTCTAGATTGTAACACGGGTCATTAGCTTTACAGTCAGATTATTTATACCACAATAAATCTACAGGGAACATAACTTCAGTTTCTATATGCAAATCCAGAAAGATGCAAATATCAATGGCACAGACATTTTTATATATACACAGATGGGGTTATAATGTGGCTGCAGCCTCCTTCACAAAAATAAGTCTTATTTCCGCCCAGACTTTCCATACACAAATGCTGCTGCAGTATCCCGCTATACTCCATTCAATCCACTTAGCAAGTCATGCTTCTGGCTGCCCTACAGGAAATAGACTTAAAGTGACACTAAAGCTGAAAAAAAATTATGATATAAAGGTTTCAATTCTGAAAGGCCACTATGTAAAATAACAAACATGAGGAGACATACTGCATTTTACATTTTAAACTATTCTTAAAGCTTTTTCATAGTGCGGTATTTTTCCACACTAACATGTGCCGTGAGGGAGGGAGGGGGTGAGGAGGATGCCTTCCTCAGCTCACTGATCCTCTGGGCTGATGGACAGACGGCATCGAGGCTGAGTGCAGGGTCACAGCCACGCACCAGCAGCTCTAAGCAGTAGCCGGTCTCCACTATCCCCCTCCGTGCACACTACTCAGCATTCTAAATGATAATAAGCTTCAGAAGACAGAGCTCTCTGCGACTTTGAAAGTGGGAGAGCTCAGCAAAGCTTTTTTTGCATAGATAATAACTGGAGGTTTTTTTTACTCTCCCTGTACTGGGAACAATATGAGAATCATATCTTTGCTGCTAATGTTTTATTTCTTAGATGTACTACACATACACAATTATATCATAAGTATATTTTCACTTCAGATTCCCTTTAAACACAGTGATGTCTATCAGTGTGTGAGAAAACACGGAAAAGCCGCCGCGTGTACTCAGAACAAGGCGGCTGAGTCTGCGTCCAACGCGGCGGCTTGCACGCATGGGCCTGCATACAGTAGGGTAGCCGAACGCGGAGGAACCGCCGCATGCCTTGATAGCGGTGTGGCGGATTCTGCGTCCAGCGCGGCGGGTGCTTCACAACACATGTCTGGTGTGGCTGGGACTGATAGTCCGCACAGGTTCAGAAAGATGCGCGCGCGCGCTGAGAGGCAGAACTTTTATGACAGCCAGAAGGGAGTCAGCTGACCCAGCCAGTCAGCTGACAATGCAGCCAGTTTTCATTGGTCCAGCACTTAGGGGAGGCGCTGGAGAGCGCTTTGCTATATATACTGGGTGCTGGTCATTCTCTGGTTGTCTGTCGTTGCGATCACTACGTGGTAGCACTCAGACCTTTTGTCAGTATCTGTGTTATACTTCAGACTAGTTCCAGGGTGTTGATGACTACGGAGCTCACACCCAAGACTAGGAATTCTGTGTACTATCTGTATTACCATCTGTTATACTTCAGACTAGTTCCAGGGTGTTGATGATCAAGGACCTCACACCCAAAGATTAGGAATCTGTATTACCATCTTGTTATATCTCAGACTAGTTCCAGGGTGTTGATGATCAAGGAGCTCACACCCAAGACTAGGCATTGTTGATTATTTGTTATGACCTTCTGCTTTCCTGACCACTCTTCTGATCTCTGATTTGGTACTTTGCTATATCTGATAACCTGTTGCCAAACCCTGCTTGTCTTAGGATTCCGAATCAGTCTTCTGTCTCTGTATCTGATCTGTCCGTGTGTTGCCGACCTGGCTTGTCCGACCTCGAGAACTATCTCCTCTGGTTAGAGATAGTTCACAGAGCTGTCAGTGACACTCCACCATTGGTGTCACTCACACTCTGGTCTTTCCCACATTTAGCCTGACTCCTCCCCTTGGGGAGCTCCAGGCTTTGGAAGGAGCCTGTTCTTTAGGCAGTATCCCATACTGCCTGGTACCCCCTTTACGGGGACCCTCCTCAAAGTATTACTGTTGCATCAACCACTCATACTTCTCAGGTGTCCAGAGGTTAGAGATATATCTGATTATCGGTGATACTGCAGATCATCAATAATCGGATATATATCTGTATTCTCGGTGATACTGCAGATCACCGGTAATCAGACCCTCTCTGTGTTACACCGATCGTTACAGAATGGCAGACCAAACACAAATGGACGCACTCACCGGCCATCTGGGCACACTTACCACTTCGGTGGGTAACATCAACCAAGTACTGGGTAGTCACCGGGCGTTAATTGACGCTTTGTCCGGGTCTATACAAACCCTCCAGACGGCTGTGGATGAAGTGCGATCTCCTCCTAGCACAGACATACGCATGCCTGTACCCGAAAGATTTTCTGGTCACAGATCTGACTTCCGAAATTTTAGAAGTAGAGTGTTATCATACTTTAAATAAAGACCTAAATCTTCAGGCACTATGGCCCAAAGGGTTACATTTATCAAGACTTTATTATCTGGCGATTCCCAGACCTGGGCGTACAGTCTCCCCATCGGTCACCCAGCCCTGGCCTGTGTAGAGGAATTTTTTAAAGCTATGGCTGTAATTTACGACGACCCAGACATTGCCTCGACTTCTGAGCGGAAGCTCAAACTTTTGCGTCAAGGCAAAGGTCTGGTTGAAGATTATGCTGCTGAATTTAGGAGATGGTCGGTATCGGCCAGGTGGGATACTTTTGCCCTTCTAGATTGTTTTTTATCAGGGTTGTCAGACGAGGTCTCTGATCTTATGTTAAGTCAGCCTGAACCCAAATCATTCGATGAGGCCATTTCATCGGCCATTAGGATAGATCGTCGGTTGCGCTATCAGAGGCAGACCCGGGGTAAAAACCACGTAAGAATGATGTCCCATGCTGCGCCTCCAGTAACTCCAACTCCTCCCGCATAACCTCCCCCGGAGTCAATGCAGATTGGTCGGTCTGAATTGTCTCAGATGGAGCGGAAACGCAGAATATCTGAGCAGCTCTGTCTGTATTGTGCAGAAAGGGGTCATAGAGTACAGAATTGCCCTAAGAAATCGGGAAACGCTACTGCCTAGGTGTAGTTGGGGGTAATACCCTAGGCGTACAATTTTTACCCTTAGATGAAAAACGTTTTCTTCTTCCTTGTACGATTACATGGGAAGATAAATCTAAAGTCACTGAGGCCTTCGTTGATTCGGGCTCAGCGGCTAATTTTATGGATTACTAAGAAATTGGGTATTCCGCTCACCTCGGTAACACCACCTATCCAAGTTACGGCAGTGGATGATTCCCCCCTGCAACGTAACCGTCCTCTGTCTCAGACACCAGAGGTGGGAGTCACTATAGGGGTGCTGCATAGGGAGAAGTTGCATTTTTTTGTGTTACACATGACAACCTCCACTATCATCCTTGGCATGCCTTGGTTACACCTTCACTCCCCTCAGATTAATTGGGCCACTGGTCAGCTAACTAGCTGGTCAGCCCATTGCTTTCATCATTGTTTAGTGAGGGTGACCTTGGGTCAGACCAGGATTCATGTGGAGGGAGTACCAGAACAATATTCTGAATTTTCAGATGTGTTTTGTCCCAAAGCTGCATATAAACTACCTCCACATCGCCCCTTCGATTGCCCCATCAATCTCCGATCTGGTTGTATGCCCCCTAGAGGTCATCTCTACAATTTGTCTGGGCCGGAAAAAGTGGCCATGCAAGAGTACATCCGTGAAAACTTAGCTAAGGGTTTCATTCGCCCTTCCCGGTCGCCTGCCGGAGCAGGTTTCTTTTTTATAAAGAAAAAAGACGGAGGCCTTCGGCCATGCATTGATTACCGGGGCCTGAATAAAATCACAGTAAAAAATCGCTATTCATTGCCTTTGATAGACGATTTATTCACTCAGGTCACCAAAGCTAAGATTTTCTCGAAGTTGGATTTGCGGGGTGCATACAACCTGGTGCGGATCAGAGAGGGCGATGAGTGGAAGACGGCCTTTAACACACCCGATGGGCATTACGAGTACCTGGTGATGCCCTTCGGGTTGTGTAACACCCCGGCCGTCTTTCAGGAACTCATTAATGAAGTATTCAGGGAGGTGTTGGGTAAATTTGTCCTGGTATATCTGGATGATATACTAATCTTCTCAGATAACCTCTCTGAGCACAGGGCTCATGTCAAATTTGTGCTGCGCAAGTTAAGACAGAACATGCTTTATGCTAAATTGGAGAAATGCATTTTTGAGGTAACATCTGTCACTTTTCTGGGGTACATAATTTCCACCTCGGGCCTTTGTATAGATCCTGCCAAAGTCTCTGCTGTCCTGGAATGGCCTCAGCCAGTGGGACTAAAATCTCTCCAGAGATTTTTGGGATTCGCTAATTACTATAGAAGGTTCATAAAGGGGTACTCTACAGTCATAGCACCCCTCACCAGTCTCACAAAAAAAGGGGCAGATACCAACCACTGGTCCCCCGAAGCTCTGGCTGCTTTCTCCAATTTAAAATAATTGTTTTGCTCTGCACCCATTTTGAGACACGTCGACACCTCCTATCCCTTTATTGTGGATGTGGACGCCTCGGAAGACGGGGTAGGGGCTGGGCCGTCTCAGCATTCTGGGTTGCAGGGAAGATTACACCCGTGTGCCTATTTCTCTCGTAGGTTTTCACCAGCAGAGAAAAACTACGATATAGGCAACAGGGATGTGAGGAAACGCGGAAAGGCCGCCGCAAGCGCTCAGAGTGAGGCGGCTGTTTCCGCGTCTGACATGGCGGCACAACGCGAAGAAAGCGCTGCATGCCGCATGGGCAGAGTGGTGGGGTCCGCATTGGATGCGGCGGATTGTCCGCATGGCAGTACTGCTGACACTGTGGTTGGATGCGGGGAGGCCGCCGCTTGCTTGGAGTGCAGCGCGGCGGCTACCGCACCTGAATTAACGGATACATTGCAAAACATGTCTGGTGTGGCTGGGACTGCTAGTCCACACAGGTTCAGAAGGACGCGCGCGTGCGCTGAGAGGCAGAGCTTATATGACAGCCAGAGGAGAGTCAGCTGACCAAGCTGGTCAGCTGACATTTTCACCACCTTCCATTGGTCCAGCACTTAGGGGTGGCGCTGGAGAGCGCTATAGTATATATACTGGATGCTGGTCATTCCTCTGGTGTCTGGCGTTGCGATCACTACGTGGTAGCACTCAGACCTTGTCAGTATCTGTGTTCTAGCTCAGTTTCCATAGGTGTTGATGATCAAGGAGCTCACACCTTAGCGTTAGGAATTCTGTTATTGTTTGTAATATTATCTAGATTAGCTCCCAGGTGTTGACGATCAAGGACCTCACACCTTAGTCTAGGAATTGTTGATTATCTGTTATGACCTTCTGCTTGCCTGACCATTCTCCTGATCTCTGATTCTGTACCTTGCTATTCTGATACCCTGTTGCCGAACTCTGCTCGTCCTTAGACTCCGCATCTGTCTCCTGAATCTGTACTTTATCTGTCTGTGTGTTGACGACCTGGCTTGCCCGACCTCGAGAGCTGCTCTTCCTGTTGGAGACAGTTCCCAGACCTGTTAGTGACACTCCCACATTGGTGTCACTCACGTTCTGTCCTTCCTACTCTCAGCCTGACTCCTCCCCCGGGAGAGTCCAGGCTAACGGAAGGAACGTACTCCTGTGCAGTATTCCTTACTGCTCTGTACTTGCTCTCAAGGAGCATTCCTCAAAGTATTATTTGTTACACCAAACACTCTTGTTACTCAGGTGTCCAGAGGTTAGAGATATATATGATTATCGGTGATACTGCAGATCATCAATAATCGAGTATATATCTGTATTCTCGGTGATACTGCAGATCACCAGTAATCAGACCCTCTCTGTGTTACACCGATCGTTACAAGGGAGCTCCTGGCCATTAAATTGGCCTTCGAAGAATGGCGTCATTGGCTAGAAGGAGCAGAACATACGATTACCGTTTACACTGATCACAAAAATTTGGAATACATTGAGGGGGCTAAGAGATTGAGTCCCCATCAGGCTCGGTGGTCACTGTTTTTCTCGAGATTCAGATTTGTAATTACGTACACTCCGGGTAGTAAAAACATTAAAGCGGATGCTTTGTCCAGATGCTTTGAGCCAGAGACAGCACAGCCCTCAGACCCAGAGACTATTATCCCACAGAGAGTAGTGTTGGCCGCCACAGAGACCTGGAAAAACTGGATGGGGACGTTAAGTCCCTTCCAGCAGGATGTCCCTGAAGGAAAGCCTGAAGGGGTGATGTTTGTTCCACTGCCATTTCGTCTCCAGATATTGCAGATGTTCCACTCCCACAAAAATGCTGGACATCCTGGGGCCACCAGAACACAGGACCTTGTTGCTAGGTGTGCTTGGTGGCCTTCATTGGCAACTGACTGCAAGGAGTATGTTAGAGAGTGTGCAGTATGTGCAAAAAGCAAACCCTCCCGTCTGGCACCTGTGGGAACGTTGCAGCCTTTGCCCACCCCGAGTGAACCATGGACCCATTTGCCCATGGATTTTGTGGGTGAGCTTCCAAGGTCTGAGGGCATGTCAGTCATTTGGGTGGTAGTCGACCGTTTCAGTAAAATGGCCCATTTTGTGCCCCTGAAAGGACTCCCCTCGGCCCAGGAGTTGGCCGATCTTTTCATCATCCACATTTTCCAGCTACATGGCATTCCGGAAAACATTGTGTCAGATCGGGGAGTCCATGTAACGATCGGTGTAACACAGAGAGGGTCTGATTACCGGTGATCTGCAGTATCACCGAGAATACAGATATATACCCGATTATTGATGATCTGCAGTATCACCGATAATCAGATATATCTCTAACCTCTGGACACCTGAGTAACAAGAGTGTTTGGTGTAACAATAATACTTTGAGGAATGCTCCTTGAGAGCAAGTACAGAGCAGTAAGGAATACTGCACAGGAGTACGTTCCTTCCGTTAGCCTGGACTCTCCCGGGGGAGGAGTCAGGCTGAGAGTAGGAAGGACAGAACTTGAGTGACACCAATGTGGGAGTGTCACTAACAGGTCTGGGAACTGTCTCCAACAGGAAGAGCAGCTCTCGAGGTCGGGCAAGCCAGGTCGTCAACACACAGACAGATAAAGTACAGATTCAGGAGACAGATGCGGAGTCTAAGGACGAGCAGAGTTTGGCAACAGGGTATCAGAATAGCAAGGTACAGAATCAGAGATCAGGAGAATGGTCAGGCAAGCAGAAGGTCATAACAGATAATCAACAATTCCTAGACTAAGGTGTGAGGTCCTTGATCGTCAACACCTGGGAACTAATCTAGATAATAATACAAACAATAACAGAATTCCTAACGCTAAGGTGTGAGCTCCTTGATCATCAACACCTATGGAAACTGAGCTAGAACACACATACTGACAAGGTCTGAGTGCTACCACGTAGTGATCGCAATGCCAGACACCAGAGGAACGACCAGCATCCAGTATATATACTATAGCGCTCTCCAGCACCACCCCTAAGTGCTGGACCAATGGAAGGTGGTGAAAATGTCAGCTGACCAGCTTGGTCAGCTGACTCTCCTCTGGCTGTCATATAAGCTCTGCCTCTCAGCGCACGCGCGCGTCCTTCTGAACCTGTGTGGACTAGCAGTCCCAGCCACACCAGACATGTTTTGCAATGTATCCGTTGATTCGGGTGCGGTAGCCGCCGCGCTGCACTCCAAGCAAGCGGCGGCCTCCCCGCATCCAACCACAATGTCAGCAGTACTGCCATGCGGACAATCCGCCGCATCCAATGCGGACCCCACCGCTCTGCCCATGCGGCATGCGGCGCTTTCTTCGCGTTGTGCCGCCATGTCAGACGCGGAAACAGCCGCCTCACTCTGAGTGCTTGCAGCGGCCTTTCCGCGTTTCCTCACACTACCTCCCCCCCTGAGGAGTGGACTCCGGACAGCTCCTACCAGGCTTCTCAGGATGCAACGCGTGAAACTCCCTTCTTAACTTGTCCGCATGCATGCGACACTCAGGTACCCATGTTCTCTCCTCAATACCATACCCTTTCCAATGAACCAGATATTGTACTGAGTTCTGAACTATACGTGAGTCTAAAATCTTCTCTACTTCGTACTCAGGTTGGTCATCTACCATCAAAGGAGGAGGAGGAGTGGGACCCACATGAACTGCTGGCTTGAGCAGGGATACATGAAAAGATCTTATGCCACGCATGCTGGCAGGAAGATCAATGGCATAAGTAACATTGTTGATCTTCCTAGTTACTGGGAATGGACCCACAAACCTGGGACCCAGCTTGGCTGAGGGCTGTTTCAGGGTCAAGTGACGTGGGGATACCCAGACCAAATCTCCTGGTTGAAACTTCCACTCTAAGGAACGTTTTTTGTCAGCTTGACCTTTTTGACTTTGAAACGCCTTCTCCAAATTGTTTTTTACGATCCACCAAGTGTCTTTAAATGACCTTTGCCAGGCTTCCAGAGCTGGAAACGGAGTGGAGGCGACTGGCAATGGGGAGAACTTAGGCAACTTCCCAGTCACAACCTGAAATGGACAGAATCCCGAGGAAGAACTTTTCAAATTATTGTGCACAAATTCTGCGAAGGGCAAAAACTTGACCCAATCATTTTGCGCTTCTGCAACGTAACACCTCAAAAACTGTTCCAATGACTGATTGACTCTCTCAGTCTGACCATTGGTCTGTGGGTGGTAGCCCGATGAAAATGACAGTTCCATGCCCATTTGGTGACAAAATGCCCTCCAGAATCTAGAAACAAATTGGACTCCCCGATCTGACACTATGTTTTCCGGAATGCCATGCAATCAGAAAACGTGGACGATGAACAAATCGGCCAACTCCTGGGCCAAGGGGAGTCCTTTCAAGGGCACAAAATGGGCCATTTTACTGAAGCGGTCGACCACCACCCAAATGACCAACATGCCCTCAGACCGGGGAAGCTCACCCACAAAATCCATGGATAAGTGGGTCCATGGCTCACTCGGGGTGGGCAAGGGCTGCAACGTTCCCACAGGTGCCAGCCGGGAGGGCTTACTTTTAGCACACACCGCACACTCTCTGACATACTCCTTGCAATCTGTTGCCAGGGAAGGCCACCATGCACACCTGGCCACAAGATCCTGAGTTCTGGAGGCCCCAGGGTGTCCCGCATTTTTGTGTGAGTGAAACATCTGTAAAATCTGAAGACGGAATGGCAGTGGCACAAACATAACCCCTTCAGGCTTTCCTTCAGGGACATCCTGCTGAAAGGGACCTAAAGTCTCCGTCCAGTCTTTCCAAGTCTCTGTTGCCGCTAACACCAGTTTCTGTGGGACAATTGTCTCTGGGGTAGAGGGCTGTGCTGTCTCCGGCTCAAAGCATCTGGACAGGGCATCTGCCTTAATGTTTTTGCTACCCGGAGTGTACGTAATTATAAATCTGAATCTCGAGAAAAACAATGACCATCGAGCCTGACGGGGGCTTAATCTTTTAGCTCCCTCGATGTATTCCAAATTTTTGTGATCAGTGTAAACTGTAATCGTATGTTCTGCTCCTTCCAACCAATGACGCCATTCTTCAAAGGCCAATTTAATGGTCAGGAGCTCCCTGTTGCCTATGTCGTAGTTTCTCTCTGCCGGAGAGAACCTACGAGAGAAATAGGCACATGGGTGCAATCTACCCTGCAACCCTGACCGCTGAGACAGCACAGCCCCCACCCCGACCTCCGAGGCGTCCACTTCAACAATAAAGGGATAGGAGGTGTCCACGTGTCTTAGGATGGGTGCAGAGCAAAACAAATCTTTCAGAGTGGAGAATGCATGTAGAGCTTCTGGAGGCCAATGGGTAGTATCTGCCCCTTTCTTAGTGAGACTGGTGAGGGGTGCAATGACAGTGGAGTACCCCTTTATGAACCTTCTATAGTAATTAGCAAAGCCTAAAAATCTCTGAAGAGATTTCAACCCTACTGGCTGAGGCCATTCCAGTACAGCAGAGACCTTGGCAGGATCCATAGACAGTCCCGAGGTGGAAATTATGTACCCCAAAAAGGTGACAGATGTTACCTCGAAGGTGCACTTCTCCAATTTAGCGTAAAGCATGTTTTGCCTTAATTTGTCCAGTACAAACTTGACGTGTGTTCTGTGCTCAGAGAGGTTGTTTGAGAAAATAAGTATATATCATCTAAGTATACTAGAACGAATTTGCCCAACAATACCTCATTCAGGCATGGTCGGAATAGCCGATTTCCGTTTCCGGCACAATTCCGCATTCCGACATATAAAAATTCCGTTACCGTTCCGACGGTATACCGGGTCAGTTCCGCGTAATTCCGATTTGCACGGAATTCCGTCGGAAAAATTTTAAAATCTCTCTCTCTCTCTCTCTCTCTCTCTCTCTCTCTCTCTCTCTCTCTCTCTCTCTCTCTCTCTCTCTCTCTCTCTCTCTCTCTCTCTCTCTCTCTCTCTCTCTCTCTCTCTCTCTCTCTCTCTCTCTCTCTCTCTCTCTCTCTCTCTCTCTCTCTCTCTCTCTCTCTCTCTCTCTCTCTCTCTCATGCAGTAGGGAATTGCAGATTTTCAAAACAGCTTATATACCATAGCTGGGATTTGAACCCAGAACCTAGTGTGTAGTAGGTATCTGTCTTACCCTCTAGACCATGACCCACACTACATGCTAAAGCTGCCGGTAGCATAAACCATACTTCCATTATGATCAATTCGATAGAAAAAGTAGCATGATTAAGGATTTGTACTTTTTGAAAAGCATGCTTATTTATATACCATAGCTGGGATTTGAACCCAGAACCTAGTGTGTAGTAGGTATCTGTCTTACCCTCTAGACCATGACCCACACTACATGCTAAAGCTGCCGGTAGCATAAACCATACTTCCATTATGATCAATTCGATAGAAAAAGTAGCATGATTAAGGATTTGTACTTTTTGAAAAGCATGCTTATTTATATACCATAGCTGGGATTTGAACCCAGAACCTAGTGTGTAGTAGGTATCTGTCTTACCCTCTAGACCAGGGGTCCCCAAACATTTTGGGTTGAGGGCCGGGTCAACATACTTCAGACCGCTGGTGGGCCGGAGTAAACATAAAATGATGTAGAAGTCTTTGCGGACCAGACAGTGAAGCATACCCAGGTGACAATCTGCAAGCCAATTGGACAGCAGTGTCACCTGATGTGGAATTTGATTGGAAACCAGCAAAATTTCTGCTTTCTGGCTTCCATGTGGATGGGGGGTGCTGCACTGCTATTCCATATGTGGACCACCAATATTTAAAGATGTAGCTGACTGCATTTATAAGCAATACATTTTCTGTGTGGGGGGCCGGTAAGAAAGCCTTAGGGGGCCACATTAGGCCCGCGGGCCTTAGTTTGAGGACCACTGCTCTAGACCATCAACCACACTCAGGGCCAGGCTTTAGCATGTAGTGTGGTCAGAGGTGGGACAAGGTCCTTCAGCACCCAAGGCTGAGACAGCAAAGTGCGCCCCCCCATCCCTCCCACCCCAGCTGTCACACACTGATTGCTATTACACTAAGAGGTGCCCCAGGCCCCCCCCCACCCCCAACACCTTAATCTCTACTTATCTGGCTTGCTGTCGCTGCCATGTATCACCTTTTCTTATTTCTTTCTGCTTCAAACACAATTGGGAATGACAGCTGAATGAATTGTGCACCCCCTCCTACACTGCGCCCTGAGGCTGCAGCCTCTCCAGCCTCAGCCTTACTAGTGGGTAAGACAGATACCTACTTCCATGCAGTGTGGTTCATGGTCTAGAGGGTAAGACAGATACCTACTACACACTAGGTCCTGGGTTCAAATCCCAGCTATGGTATATAAGCATGCTTTTCAAAAAGTACAAATCCTTAATCATGCTACTTTTTCTATCGAATTGATCATAATGGAAGTATGGTTTATGCTACCGGCAGCTTTAGCATGTAGTGTGGGTCATGGTCTAGAGGGTAAGACAGATACCTACTACACACTAGGTTCTGGGTTCAAATCCCAGCTATGGTATATAAATAAGCATGCTTTTCAAAAAGTACAAATCCTTAATCATGCTACTTTTTCTATCGAATTGATCATAATGGAAGTATGGTTTATGCTACCGGCAGCTTTAGCATGTAGTGTGGTTCATGGTCTAGAGGGTAAGACAGATACCTACTACACACTAGGTCCTGGGTTCAAATCCCAGCTATGGTATATAAGCATGCTTTTCAAAAAGTACAAATCCTTAATCATGCTACTTTTTCTATCGAATTGATCATAATGGAAGTATGGTTTATGCTACCGGCAGCTTTAGCATGTAGTGTGGGTCATGGTCTAGAGGGTAAGACAGATACCTACTACACACTAGGTTCTGGGTTCAAATCCCAGCTATGGTATATAAATAAGCATGCTTTTCAAAAAGTACAAATCCTTAATCATGCTACTTTTTCTATCGAATTGATCATAATGGAAGTATGGTTTATGCTACCGGCAGCTTTAGCATGTAGTGTGGGTCATGGTCTAGAGGGTAAGACAGATACCTACTACACACTAGGTTCTGGGTTCAAATCCCAGCTATGGTATATAAATAAGCATGCTTTTCAAAAAGTACAAATCCTTAATCATGCTACTTTTTCTATCGAATTGATCATAATGGAAGTATGGTTTATGCTACCGGCAGCTTTAGCATGTAGTGTGGGTCATGGTCTAGAGGGTAAGACAGATACCTACTACACACTAGGTTCTGGGTTCAAATCCCAGCTATGGTATATAAATAAGCATGCTTTTCAAAAAGTACAAATCCTTAATCATGCTACTTTTTCTATCGAATTGATCATAATGGAAGTATGGTTTATGCTACCGGCAGCTTTAGCATGTAGTGTGGGTCATGGTCTAGAGGGTAAGACAGATACCTACTACACACTAGGTTCTGGGTTCAAATCCCAGCTATGGTATATAAATAAGCATGCTTTTCAAAAAGTACAAATCCTTAATCATGCTACTTTTTCTATCGAATTGATCATAATGGAAGTATGGTTTATGCTACCGGCAGCTTTAGCATGTAGTGTGGGTCATGGTCTAGAGGGTAAGACAGATACCTACTACACACTAGGTTCTGGGTTCAAATCCCAGCTATGGTATATAAGCTGTTTTGAAAATCTGCAATTCCCTACTGCATGAGATGGATGGATGGATGGATGGGAGGAGGAGGAGGAGGAGGAAGAGAGAGAGAGATTTTTTATGTTATTCCGGAAAATTCCGTCGGAATTAAAAAATTTCCGTGGAATTCCGTTTGAGAGGAATAGGAATTCCGATATGACTACCGGAATCGGAATTGACCTAATTCCGGCCGGAATCACGGAATTTATAATTCCGCGGAATTTTCCGAGCATCCCTATTAATTAGTTCTTGAAAGACGGCCGGGGCGTTACACAGCCCGAAGGGCATCACTAAGTACTCGTAATGCCCGTCGGGCGTGTTAAAGGCCGTCTTCCATTCATCGCCCTTTCTAATCCGCACCAGGTTGTATGCACCCCGTAAATCCAATTTTGAAAAAATCTTAGCGTCGGTAACCTGCGTGAATAAGTCTTCTATCAAGGGCAAAGGGTAGCGATTCTTCACTGTGATTTTATTCAAGCCCCGGTAATCAATGCAAGGCCGCAGGCCTCCGTCTTTTTTCTTAATAAAAAAGAAACCTGCGCCAACAGGCGACCGGGAAGGGCGAATGAACCCCTTGGCTAAATTTTCACGAATGTACTCCTGCATGGCCACTTTCTCTGGCCCAGACAAATTGTAAAGATGGCCCCTAGGGGGCATACAACCAGATCAGAGATCGATGGGGCAATCAAAAGGGCGATGTGGAGGTAGCTTATCTGCAGCCTTGGGACAGAACACATCAGAATACTCAGAATACTGCACAGGTACACCCTCCAAATGAATCCTGGTTTGGCCCAACGTCACCTTCTCTAAACACTGCTGAACACAATGATCTGACCAGCTAGTTAGCTGACCAGTGGCCCAATTGATCTGTGGGGAGTGAAGGTGCAACTATGGCATACCTAGGATGATAGTGGAGGTTGTCATGTGTAATACAAAAAACTGTAGTTTCTCCTTATGTAGCACCCCTATAGTGACTTCCACCTCTGGTGTCTGAGACAGAGGATGATTATTTTGCAGGGGGGAATCATCTACTGCTGTAACCTGAACGGGTGGTTTTACCGGGGTGAACGGAATACCCAATTTTTTTGCAAATTCGAAGTCCATAAAATTAGCTGCAGAGCCTGAATCAATAAAGGCCTCAGAAACCTCAGTTTTATCTTCCCATGTAACAGTACAAGGAAGAAGTAACCGTTTATCCTCTAGGGGTAAGAGTCATGCGCCTCGGGTGTTACCCCCTACAACTCCTAGGCGATATCGTTTCCCGACTTGTTAGGACAATTACGTACCCTATGACCCCCCTCTGCGCAGTAAAGGCACAGTTGCTCAGACATCCTGCGTCTTCGCTCCACTTGGGATAGTTTCGACCGACCAATTTGCATTGGCTCGGGTGGAGGCAAGACGGGAGGAGGTGGAGTCACATGAGGCGCAGCGTAGGCCACCAATTTTACACGGTTACTACCCCGAGTCTGCCTCTGATAGCGTAACCTGCGGTCAATACGAATGGCCGATGAAATGGCTTCATCAACGGACCTGGGCTCGGGCTGACTCAACATAAGATCAGAAACCTCATCCGATAACCCTGACAAGAAGCAATCTAAGAGGGCATAGGTGTCCCACCTGGCTGAAACTGACCACCTCCTAAATTCTGCTGCATAATCCTCGACCAGACCCTTGCCTTGACGCAAAAGCTTGAGCTTCTGCTCAGAAGTCGAGGCAATGTCTGGGTCGTCATAAATCACTGCCATAGCTTTAAAGAACTCATCCACTGAGGTGAGGCCTAAATCTCCGGTGGGCAAACTGTACGCCCAGGTCTGAGAATCGCCCGATCACAAAGTCTTAATGAATGTGACCCTTTGGGCCATAGTTCCTGAAGATCGGGGTCTCAACTCAAAGTAAGACAACACTCTACTCCCAAAATTTCGGAAGTCAGATCTGTGGCCAGAAAATCTTTCAGGTACAGGCATACGTATGTCTGTGCTAGGAGGGGATCGCACCTCATCCACTGCCGACTGGAGGGTTTGTACAGACCCTGATAGGGCATCAATTAATGCCTGATGATTACCCAGCACCTGATTGATGTTATCCACTGAAGTGGCAAGTGCGCCCAGACGGTCAGTGCGTGCGTCCATAGTATTTTTGGTCTGGCGTTCTGTAACGATCGGTGTAACACAGAGAGGGTCTGATTACCGGTGATCTGCAGTATCACCGAGAATACAGATATATACCCGATTATTGATGATCTGCAGTATCACCGATAATCAGATATATCTCTAACCTCTGGACACCTGAGTAACAAGAGTGTTTGGTGTAACAATAATACTTTGAGGAATGCTCCTTGAGAGCAAGTACAGAGCAGTAAGAAATACTGCAAAGGAGTATGTTCCTTCCGTTAGCCTGGACTCTCCCGGGGGAGGAGTCAGGCTGAGAGTAGGAAGGACAGAACGTGAGTGACACCAATGTGGGAGTGTCACTAACAGGTCTGGGAACTGTCTCCAACAGGAAGAGCAGCTCTCGAGGTCGGGCAAGCCAGGTCGTCAACACACAGACAGATAAAGTACAGATTCAGGAGACAGATGCGGAGTCTAAGGACGAGCAGAGTTCGGCAACAGGGTATCAGAATAGCAAGGTGCAGAATCAGAGATCAGGAGAATGGTCAGGCAAGCAGAAGGTCATAACAGATAATCAACAATTCCTAGACTAAGGTGTGAGGTCCTTGATCGTCAACACCTGGGAACTAATCTAGATAATAATACAAACAATAACAGAATTCCTAACGCTAACGCTAAGGTGTGAGCTCCTTGATCATCAACACCTATGGAAACTGAGCTAGAACACAGATACTGACAAGGTCTGAGTGCTACCACGTAGTGATCGCAACGCCAGACACCAGAGGAATGACCAGCATCCAGTATATATACTATAGCGCTCTCCAGCGCCACCCCTAAGTGCTGGACCAATGGAAGGTGGTGAAAATGTCAGCTGACCAGCTTGGTCAGCTGACTCTCCTCTGGCTGTCATATAAGCTCTGCCTCTCAGCGCGCGCGCGCGTCCTTCTGAACCTGTGTGGACTAGCAGTCCCAGCCACACCAGACATGTTTTGCAATGTATCCGTTGATTCGGGCGCGGGAGCCGCCGCGCTGCACTCCAAGCAAGCGGCGGCCTCCCCGCGTCCAACCACAGTGTCAGCAGTACTGCCATGCAGACAATCCGCCGCATCCAATGCGGACCCCACCGCTCTGCCCATGCGGCATGCGGCGGTTTCTTCTCGTTGTGACTAGAGTTGGGCCGAACGGTTCGCCTGCGAACGGTTCCATGCGAACTTCAGTGGTTCGCGTTCGCGTCCCGCAGGCGAACCTTTGCGGAAGTTCGGTTCGCCCCATAATGCACATGGAGGGTCAACTTTGACCCTCTACATCACAGTCAGCAGGCCCACTGTAGCCAATTAGGCTACACTAGCCCCTGGAGCCCCACCCCCCCTTATATAAGGCAGGCAGCGGCGGCCATTACGGTCACTCGTGTGCTGCCTGCGTTAGTGAGAGTAGGGCGAGCTGCTGCAGACTGTCTCTCAGGGAAAGATTAGTTAGGCTTAACTTGTTCCTGTCTGGCTGCATACCTGTTCTGTGAACCCACCACTGCATACCTGTGCTGTGAACCCACCACTGCATACCTGTGCTGTGAACCCACCACTGCATACCTGTGCTGTGAACCCACCACTGCATACCTGTTCAGTGAACCCACCACTGCATACCTGTGCTGTGAACCCACCACTGCATACCTGTTCAGTGAACCTGCCACTGCATACCTGTTCTGTTCAGTGGACCCGCCACTGTATACCTGTTCATTGAACCCACCACTGCATACCTGTGCTGTGAACCCACCACTGCATACCCGTTCTGTGAACCTGCCACTGCATACCTGTTCTGTTCAGTGGACCCGCCACTGTATACCTGTTCATTGAACCCACCACTGCATACCTGTGCTGTGAACCCACCACTGCATACCTGTGCTGTGAACCCACCACTGCATACCTGTTCTGTGAACCCACCACTGCATACCTGTTCAGTGAACCCGCCACTGCATACCTGTTCTGTTCAGTGGACCCGCCACTGTATACCTGTTCAGTGAACCCGCCACTGCATACCTGTTGTGTTCAGTGAACCTGCCACTGCATACCTGTTCTGTGAACCCGCCACTGTATACCTGTTCTGTTTAGTGAACCCGCCACTGTATACCTGTTCTGTTTAGTGAACCCGCCACTATATACCTGTTCAGTGAACCCGCCACTGCATACCTGTTCTGTTCAGTGGACCCGCCACTGTATACCTGTTCAGTGAACCCGCCACTGCATACCTGTTGTGTTCAGTGAACCTGCCACTGCATACCTGTTCTGTGAACCCGCCACTGTATACCTGTTCTGTTTAGTGAACCCGCCACTGTATACCTGTTCTGTTTAGTGAACCCGCCACTGCATACCTGTTCTGTTCAGTGGACCCGCCACTGTATACCTGTTCAGTGAACCCGCCACTGCATACCTGTTCTGTTCAGTGGACCCGCCACTGTATACCTGTTCAGTGAACCCGCCACTGCATACCTGTTGTGTTCAGTGAACCTGCCACTGCATACCTGTTCTGTGAACCCGCCACTGTATACCTGTTCTGTTTAGTGAACCCGCCACTGTATACCTGTTCTGTTTAGTGAACCCGCCACTATATACCTGTTCAGTGAACCCGCCACTGCATACCTGTTCTGTTCAGTGGACCCGCCACTGTATACCTGTTCAGTGAACCCGCCACTGCATACCTGTTGTGTTCAGTGAACCTGCCACTGCATACCTGTTCTGTGAACCCGCCACTGTATACCTGTTCTGTTTAGTGAACCCGCCACTGTATACCTGTTCTGTTTAGTGAACCCGCCACTGCATACCTGTTCTGTTCAGTGGACCCGCCACTGTATACCTGTTCAGTGAACCCGCCACTGTATACCTGTTCTGTTCAGTGGACCCGCCACTGTATAACTGTTCAGTGAACCCGCCACTGCATACCTGTTGTGTTCAGTGAACCTGCCACTGCATACCTGTTCTGTGAACCCGCCACTGTATACCTGTTCTGTTTAGTGAACCCGCCACTGTATACCTGTTCTGTTTAGTGAACCCGCCACTGTATACCTGTTCAGTGAACCCGCCACTGCATACCTGTTCTGTTCAGTGGACCCGCCACTGTATACCTGTTCAGTGAACCCGCCACTGCATACCTGTTGTGTTCAGTGAACCTGCCACTGCATACCTGTTCTGTGAACCCGTCACTGTATACCTGTTCTGTTTAGTGAACCCGCCACTGTATACCTGTTCTGTTTAGTGAACCCGCCACTGTATACCTGTTCAGTGAACCCGCCACTGCATACCTGTTCTGTTCAGTGGACCCGCCACTGTATACCTGTTCAGTGAACCCGTCACTGCATACCTGTTGTGTTCAGTGAACCTGCCACTGCATACCTGTTCTGTGAACCCGCCACTGTATACCTGTTCTGTTTAGTGAACCCGCCACTGTATACCTGTTCTGTTTAGTGAACCCGCCACTGTATACCTGTTCAGTGAACCCGCCACTGCATACCTGTTCTGTTCAGTGGACCCGCCACTGTATACCTGTTCAGTGAACCCGCCACTGCATACCTGTTGTGTTCAGTGAACCTGCCACTGCATACCTGTTCTGTGAACCCGCCACTGTATACCTGTTCTGTTTAGTGAACCCGCCACTGTATACCTGTTCTGTTTAGTGAACCCGCCACTGTATACCTGTTCAGTGAACCCGCCACTGCATACCTGTTCTGTTCAGTGGACCCGCCACTGTATACCTGTTCAGTGAACCCGCCACTGCATACCTGTTGTGTTCAGTGAACCTGCCACTGCATACCTGTTCTGTGAACCCGCCACTGTATACCTGTTTTGTTTAGTGAACCCGCCACTGTATACCTGTTCAGTGAACCCGCCACTGTATACCTGTTCTGTTTAGTGAACCCACCGCATCAGTGAGCATACCTGTGCAGTTAAGTGAACCCACCTACCTACGTGAGTGCACGCAGTGTGATATACCACTCCGTGCATACCCGATATGGACAAAACAGGTAGAGGAAGAGGTAGTGCCAGAGCCAGAGGAAGGCCACCCGGCAGGTCTGCGCGAGGTCGTGTAAATGTAATTTCGTGTGGACCTGGCCCACAGTACAGTGCTCGGAAGAAGGCACGTCCCATCACCTCCCAAGATTGTCAGGACGTGGTTGAGTATTTAGCGACACAGAACACCTCATCTTGCTCAGCCACCAGCGCTACTACTAGCACCACTTCCGCTGCATTTGACACTTCGCAAGAATTATTTAGTGGTGAAATCACTGATGCACAGCCATTGTTGTTACAGCCAGATGAATTTTCACCAGCTCATATATTTGAGTTACCCGGCAACACTATGGATGTAACGTGTAAGGAGGATGAAGGACCTACTGATGGTGCATGTTTGGATTTGTCTGAGGCAAGCGAAGCTGGGCAGGATGATTACGATGATGACGATGATAGGGATCCTCTGTATGTTCCCAATAGAGGAGATGAAGAGGGGGACAGTTCAGAGGGGGAGTCAGAGAGTAGTAGGAGGAGAGAAGTTGCTGAAAGAAGCTGGGGCAGCTCTTCGTCAGAAACAGCTGGTGGCAGAGTCCGGCACCATGTATCGCCACCTATGTACAGCCAGCCAACTTGCCCTTCAGCATCAGCTGCTGAGGTCCCCATAGTGCCCACATCCCAGGGTGGCTCAGCGGTGTGGAAATTTTTTCATGTGTGTGCCTCAGATCGGAGCAAAGCCATCTGTTCGCTCTGCCAACAAAAATTGAGCCGTGGAAAGGCCAACACTCATGTAGGGACAAGTGCCTTACGAAGGCACCTGGAGAAAAGGCACAAACAGCAATGGGATGGCCACCTGAGCAAAAGCAGCAGCAGCACACAAAAGCAAAGCCACCCTCCTTCTCCTCTTCCTCCTCCATCAGGTGCATTATCTGCTTCTGCCGCTTTCTCCCTTCCACCTTCACAGGCACCCTCCTCCACTCCGCCTCTGCCCTTGAGCGGTTCCTGCTCCTCTGCCCACAGCAGCAGTCAGGTGTCCGTGAAGGAAATGTTTGAGCGGAAGAAGCCAATTTCGGCCAGTCACCCCCTTGCCCGGCGTCTGACAGCTGGCGTGGCGGAACTGTTAGCTCGGCAGCTGTTACCATACCGGCTGGTGGACTCTGAGGCCTTCCGTAAATTTGTGGCCATCGGAACACCGCAGTGGAAGATGCCAGGCCGCACTTATTTTTCGAGAAAGGCCATACCCCAACTGCACCGTGAAGTTGAGAGGCAAGTGGTGTCATCTCTTGCGAAGAGCGTTGGGTCAAGGGTACACCTGACCACGGATGCCTGGTCTGCCAAGCACGGGCAGGGCCGCTACATTACCTACACAGCCCATTGGGTGAACCTGGTGGTGAACGATGGCAAGCAGGGCGCAGCGGACCAAATTGTGACACCTCCACGGCTTGCAGGCAGGCCTCCTGCCACCTCCTCTCCTCCTGCTACATGCTCTTCGCTGTCCTCCTCCTCCTTGGCTGAGTGGCAGTTCTCCTCTCCAGCTACACAGCCCCAGCTCAGCAGGGCCTATGCTGCATGCCAGGTAAGACGGTGTCACGCCGTCTTAGACATGTCTTGTCTCAAAGCGGAGAGTCACACTGGAGCAGCTCTCCTGGCTGCTCTTAAGAAACAGGTGGATGAGTGGCTGACCCCGCACCACCTGGAGATAGGCAACGTGGTGTGCGACAACGGCAGCAATCTGCTTGCCGCTTTGCATATGGGGAAGCTGACACACATACCCTGCATGGCACATGTCATGAATCTAGTGGTTCAAAGATTTGTGGCAAAGTACCCTGGCTTAGCGAATGTCCTGAAGCAGGCCAGGAAGTTCTGTGGGCATTTGAGGCGGTCTTACACAGCCATGGCACGCTTTGCGGAAATTCAGCGCAAAAACAACATGCCGGTGAGACGCCTCATTTGCGATAGCCCGACTCGCTGGAACTCGACCCTGCTCATGTTCTCCCGCCTGCTAGAACAGAAGAAAGCCGTGACCCACTACCTCTACAACTTCAGTAGAATGAAACAGTCTGGGAAGATGGGGATGTTCTGGCCCGACAACTGGACACTGATGGAAAATGCATGCAGGCTCATGCGGCCGTTTGAGGAGGTGACCAACCTGGTGAGCCGCAGTGAGGGCACCATCAGCGACTTAATTCCCTACGCTTACTTCTTGGAGCGTGCTGTGCGTAGAGTGACGGATGAAGCTGTGAATGAGCGTGACCAGGAACCGTTACGGCAGGAACAGGCATGGGACCAATTTTCATCAGACCCAGCTGTTTCCTCAACACCTGCGGCAGCACAGAGGGGGGAGGAGGAGGAAGAAGAGAAGTCGTGTGCAGAAGACGAGTCAGACTCAGAGGATGATGAGCAAGGTGTTTCTTTGGGGGAGGAGGAGGAGGAGGAGGAGGAGGGGACAGCGGCAGGAGAACAACCTCAGCAGGCATCGCAAGGGGCTTGTGCAGCTCAACCTTCCCGTGGTATTGTTCGCGGCTGGGGGGAGGAGGTTGACTTACCTGACGTCACTGAGGAAGAGCAAGAGGAGATGGAGGGTACTGGATCCGACTTTGTGCAGATGTCGTCTTTTATGCTGTCCTGCCTGTTGAGGGACCCCCGTATAAAAAACCTCAAGGGGAATGACCTGTACTGGGTGGCCACACTACTAGACCCTCGGTACAGGCACAAAGTGGCGGACCTGTTACCAACTCACCGGAAGGTGGAAAGGATGCAGCACATGCAGAACCAGCTGTCAACTATGCTTTACAATGCCTTTAAGGGTAATGTGACGGCACAACGCCAGCAAGGTACCACTGCCACTAATCCTCCTCCCGTGTCCACGCAGTCAAAGACAGGACGCTCCAGCGATCTCATGGTGATGTCGGACATGCGGACGTTCTTTAGTCCAACGCCTCGCCGTAGCCCTTCCGGATCCACCCTCCACCAACGCCTGGAACGGCAGGTAGCCGACTACCTGGCCTTAAGTGTGGATGTAGACACTGCTGTGAACAGCGATGAGGAACCCTTGAACTACTGGGTGCGCAGGCTTGACCTGTGGCCAGAGCTGTCCCAATTTGCCATCCAACTTCTCTCCTGCCCTGCCGCAAGCGTCCTGTCAGAAAGGACCTTCAGCGCAGCTGGAGGCATTGTCACAGAGAAGAGAAGTCGCCTAAGTCACAAAAGTGTTAAGTACCTCACCTTTATCAAAATGAATGAGGCATGGATCCCGGAGGGCTGCTGCCCGCCCCAAGACTAAGTCAGTCCCCGCACACACAGCATCTCTGCCTGCACGCCGTGTGACTGGCTGCCTGGCCTGCCCCAAGAAGACTAAGTCGCTCCCAGTCCCTCCACACAGCATGTCTGCCTGCAGGCCGCTTGACTACCTTCTCCGCCACCACCAACAGGGTCCGGGACTCCAGGCGGATTGCTGAATTTTTTAGGCCGCTGCTAGCAGCGGCCGCTGTAATAATTTTTCTGGTGCGTGTACATGACTGCCTAATTTTTCTGGCTGCACTGCGGGCAGCTGCAACAACAAAAGAAAAGGCATGTACATGCGCCCATTCCCCTTCGTGATCATTACCTTGCCGTGGTGAAGGGGCTTGCGTATCACAATGAAGCAATGACCGGCGCCTAGATGAGTGTCTCGGGGGGCACACAAAAGATAATAAGGTCGTTGCTTCATTGTGGTCAGACCAAATTTGATCAGCTGGACAGTCACTGTTCTGTCATTCAGCTACATCAGCCAGGCGACCATATGGGCTGTAAAGCCACCAAAACCTGCACTCTCGCCATGGTGCGCACCAGTCCAGCACGGCCGTCACTACACAAACAGCTGTTTGCGGTGCGTTACACGGTGAGTTTGGTGTGTCAGTGTGAAGCAGTACCTTAATTACACTACCTGATTGATGTATACACATGCAAGATGTTTGAAAGCACTTTAGGCCTGTCATTTAGCATTCAATGTGATTTCTGCCCTTAAAACGCTGCTTTGCGTCAAATCCAGATTTTTCCCCGGGACTTTTGGCATGTATCCCACTCCGCCATGCCCCCCTCCAGGTGTTAGACCCCTTGAAACATCTTTTCCATCACTTTTGTGGCCAGCATATTTTTTTTTTTTTTTCAAAGTTCGCATCCCCATTGAAGTCTATTGCGGTTCGCGAACTTTAACGCGAACCGAACCTTCCGCGGAAGTTCGCGAACCAGGTTCGCGAACCTAAAATCGGAGGTTCGGCCCAACTCTAGTTGTGACGCCATGTCAGACGCTGAAACAGCCGCCTCACTCTGAGCGCTTGCGGCGGCCTTTCCGCGTTTCCTCACACTATTACGCTCAACAATAGCTGCATCATTTTGTAAAAAATAATTGAAATTATTTTAGAGGTGTCCGGGTTGAAAACTGTGCTGTCCCAATTGTGTATTGGACACAATGTGGGCTTCACGACCGCTGTCTGGAACCTCATGCTGTTTATTTACGGCCCTGGAACCACCGCTAGGACCCAGGGCCTATTATGTCTCGCTGCCTGCCCTCCTGCCTGCTGCCAGTCTGCCACACACTCATCCTCCTCACGCTGCCTGCTGTTGTATTTCCTCCTGTGTCTGTGTCTCCACTGCCAGGGAACACATTACAAGGTGCTGCTGCCCATGTGCCACCAGCTATTACGCTCAAAAATAGCTGCATCCATTTAAAAAAAAAAAAATTGTAATTAATTTAGAGGTGTCCGGGTTGAAAACTGTGCTGTCCCAATTGAAAGGGACCTAAAGTCTCCGTCCAGTCTTTCCAAGTCTCTGTTGCCGCTAACACCAGTTTCTGTGGGACAATTGTCTCTGGGGCAGAGGGCTGTGCTGTCTCCGGCTCAAAGCATCTGGACAGGGCATCTGCCTTAATGTTTTTGCTACCCGGAGTGTACGTAATTATAAATCTGAATCTCGAGAAAAACAATGACCATCGAGCCTGACGGGGGCTTAATCTTTTAGCTCCCTCGATGTATTCCAAATTTTTGTGATCAGTGTAAACTGTAATCGTATGTTCTGCTCCTTCCAACCAATGACGCCATTCTTCAAAGGCCAATTTAATGGTCAGGAGCTCCCTGTTGCCTATGTCGTAGTTTCTCTCTGCCGGAGAGAACCTAGGAGAGAAATAGGCACATGGGTGCAATCTACCCTGCAACCCTGACCGCTGAGACAGCACAGCCCCCACCCCGACCTCCGAGGCGTCCACTTCAACAATAAAGGGATAGGAGGTGTCCACGTGTCTTAGGATGGGTGCAGAGCAAAACAAATCTTTCAGAGTGGAGAATGCATGTAGAGCTTCTGGAGGCCAATGGGTAGTATCTGCCCCTTTCTTAGTGAGACTGGTGAGGGGTGCAATGACAGTGGAGTACCCCTTTATGAACCTTCTATAGTAATTAGCAAAGCCTAAAAATCTCTGAAGAGATTTCAACCCTACTGGCTGAGGCCATTCCAGTACAGCAGAGACCTTGGCAGGATCCATAGACAGACCCGAGGTGGAAATTATGTACCCCAAAAAGGTGACAGATGTTACCTCGAAGGTGCACTTCTCCAATTTAGCGTAAAGCATGTTTTGCCTTAATTTGTCCAGTACAAACTTGACGTGTGTTCTGTGCTCAGAGAGGTTGTTTGAGAAAATAAGTATATCATCTAAGTATACTAGAACGAATTTGCCCAACACCTCCCTGAATACCTCATTAATTAGTTCTTGAAAGACGGCCGGAGCGTTACACAGCCCGAAGGGCATCACTAAGTACTCGTAATGCCCGTCGGGCGTGTTAAAGGCCGTCTTCCATTCATCGCCCTTTCTAATCCGCACCAGGTTGTATGCACCCCGTAAATCCAATTTTGAAAAAATCTTAGCGTCGGTAACCTGCGTGAATAAGTCGTCTATCAAGGGCAAAGGGTAGCGATTCTTCACTGTGATTTTATTCAAGCCCCGGTAATCAATGCAAGGCCGCAGGCCTCTGTCTTTTTTCTTAATAAAAAAGAAACCTGTGCCAACAGGCGACCGGGAAGGGCGAATGAACCCCTTGGCTAAATTTTCACGAATGTACTCCTGCATGGCCACTTTCTCTGGCCCAGACAAATTGTAAAGATGGCCCCTAGGGGGCATACAACCAGATCAGAGATCGATGGGGCAATCAAAAGGGCGATGTGGAGGTAACTTATCTGCAGCCTTGGGACAGAACACATCAGAATACTCGGAATACTGCACAGGTACACCTTCCAAATGAATCCTGGTTTGGCCCAACGTCACCTTCTCTAAACACTGCTGAACACAATGATCTGACCAGCTAGTTAGCTGACCAGTGGCCCAATTGATCTGTGGGGAGTGAAGGTGCAACTATGGCATACCTAGGATGATAGTGGAGGTTGTCATGTGTAATACAAAAAACTGTAGTTTCTCCTTATGTAGCACCCCTATAGTGACTTCCACCTCTGGTGTCTGAGACAGAGGATGATTATTTTGCAGGGGGGAATCATCTACTGCTGTAACCTGAACGGGTGGTTTTACCGGGGTGAACGGAATACCCAATTTTTTTGCAAATTCGAAGTCCATAAAATTAGCTGCAGAGCCTGAATCAATAAAGGCCTCAGAAACCTCAGTTTTATCTTCCCATGTAACAGTACAAGGAAGAAGTAACCGTTTATCCTCTAGGGGTAAGAGTCATGCGCCTCGGGTGTTACCCCCTACAACTCCTAGGCGATATCGTTTCCCGACTTGTTAGGACAATTACGTACCCTATGACCCCCCTCTGCGCAGTAAAGGCACAGTTGCTCAGACATCCTGCGTCTTCGCTCCACTTGGGATAGTTTCGACCGACCAATTTGCATTGGCTCGGGTGGAGGCAAGACGGGAGGAGGTGGAGTCACATGAGGCGCAGCGTAGGCCACCAATTTTACACGGTTACTACCCCGAGTCTGCCTCTGATAGCGTAACCTGCGGTCAATACGAATGGCCGATGAAATGGCTTCATCAACGGACCTGGGCTCGGGCTGACTCAACATAAGATCAGAAACCTCATCCGATAACCCTGACAAGAAGCAATCTAAGAGGGCATAGGTGTCCCACCTGGCTGAAACTGACCACCTCCTAAATTCTGCTGCATAATCCTCGACCAGACCCTTGCCTTGACGCAAAAGCTTGAGCTTCTGCTCAGAAGTCGAGGCAATGTCTGGGTCGTCATAAATCACTGCCATAGCTTTAAAGAACTCATCCACTGAGGTGAGGGCTAAATCTCCGGTGGGCAAACTGTACGCCCAGGTCTGAGAATCGCCCGATCACAAAGTCTTAATGAATGTGACCCTTTGGGCCATAGTTCCTGAAGATCGGGGTCTCAACTCAAAGTAAGACAACACTCTACTCCTAAAATTTCGGAAGTCAGATCTGTGGCCAGAAAATCTTTCAGGTACAGGCATACGTATGTCTGTGCTAGGAGGGGATCGCACCTCATCCACTGCTGACTGGAGGGTTTGTACAGACCCTGATAGGGCATCAATTAATGCCTGATGATTACCCAGCACCTGATTGATGTTATCCACTGAAGTGGCAAGTGCGCCCAGACGGTCAGTGCGTGCGTCCATAGTATTTTTGGTCTGGCGTTCTGTAACGATCGGTGTAACACAGAGAGGGTCTGATTACCGGTGATCTGCAGTATCACCGAGAATACAGATATATACCCGATTATTGATGATCTGCAGTATCACCGATAATCAGATATATCTCTAACCTCTGGACACCTGAGTAACAAGAGTGTTTGGTGTAACAATAATACTTTGAGGAATGCTCCTTGAGAGCAAGTACAGAGCAGTAAGGAATACTGCAAAGGAGTATGTTCCTTCCGTTAGCCTGGACTCTCCCGGGGGAGGAGTCAGGCTGAGAGTAGGAAGGACAGAACGTGAGTGACACCAATGTGGGAGTGTCACTAACAGGTCTGGGAACTGTCTCCAACAGGAAGAGCAGCTCTCGAGGTCGGGCAAGCCAGGTCGTCAACACACAGACAGATAAAGTACAGATTCAGGAGACAGATGCGGAGTCTAAGGACGAGCAGAGTTCGGCAACAGGGTATCAGAATAGCAAGGTGCAGAATCAGAGATCAGGAGAATGGTCAGGCAAGCAGAAGGTCATAACAGATAATCAACAATTCCTAGACTAAGGTGTGAGGTCCTTGATCGTCAACACCTGGGAACTAATCTAGATAATAATACAAACAATAACAGAATTCCTAACGCTAACGCTAAGGTGTGAGCTCCTTGATCATCAACACCTATGGAAACTGAGCTAGAACACAGATACTGACAAGGTCTGAGTGCTACCACGTAGTGATCGCAACGCCAGACACCAGAGGAATGACCAGCATCCAGTATATATACTATAGCGCTCTCCAGCGCCACCCCTAAGTGCTGGACCAATGGAAGGTGGTGAAAATGTCAGCTGACCAGCTTGGTCAGCTGACTCTCCTCTGGCTGTCATATAAGCTCTGCCTCTCAGCGCGCGCGCGCGTCCTTCTGAACCTGTGTGGACTAGCAGTCCCAGCCACACCAGACATGTTTTGCAATGTATCCGTTGATTCGGGCGCGGGAGCCGCCGCGCTGCACTCCAAACAAGCGGCGGCCTCCCCGCGTCCAACCACAGTGTCAGCAGTACTGCCATGCAGACAATCCGCCGCATCCAATGCGGACCCCACCGCTCTGCCCATGCGGCATGCGGCGGTTTCTTCTCGTTGTGACGCCATGTCAGACGCTGAAACAGCCGCCTCACTCTGAGCGTTTGCGGCGGCCTTTCCGCGTTTCCTCACACTATTACGCTCAACAATAGCTGCATCATTTTGAAAAAAAAAATTGTAATTATTTTAGAGGTGTCCGGGTTGAAAACTGTGCTGTCCCAATTGTGTATTGGACACAATGTGGGCTTCACGACCGCTGTCTGGAACCTCATGCTGTTTATTTACGGCCCTGGAACCACCGCTAGGACCCAGGGCCTATTATGTCTCGCTGCCTGCCCTCCTGCCTGCTGCCAGTCTGCCACACACTCATCCTCCTCACGCTGCCTGCTGTTGTATTTCCTCCTGTGTCTGTGTCTCCACTGCCAGGGAACACATTACAAGGTGCTGCTGCCCATGTGCCACCAGCTATTACGCTCAAAAATAGCTGCATCCATTTAAAAAAAAAAAATTGTAATTAATTTAGAGGTGTCCGGGTTGAAAACTGTGCTGTCCCAATTGTGTATTGGACACAATGTGGGCTTTACGACCGCTGTCTGGAACCTCATGCTGTGTATTTATGGCCCTGGAACCACCGCTAGGACCCAGGGCCTATTATGTCTCGCTGCCTGCCCTCCTGCCTGCTGCCAGTCTGCCACACACTCATCCTCCTCAGGCTGCCTGCTGTTGTATTTCCTCCTGCTGTCTGTGTTTCCACTGCCAGGGAACACATTACAAGGTGTTGCTGCCCATGCGCCACCAGCTATTACGCTGAACAATAGCTGCACCATTTTGAAAAAAAAAATTGTAATTATTTTAGAGGTGTCCAGGTTGAAAACTGTGCTGTCCCAATTGTGTATTGGACACAATGTGGGCTTCACGACCGCTGTCTGGAACCTCATGCTGTGTATTTACGGCCCTGGAACCACCGCTAGGACCCAGGGCCTATTATGTCTTGCTGCCTGCCCTCCTGCCTGCTGCCAGTCTGCCACACACTCATCCTCCTCACGCTGCCTGCTGTTGTATTTCCCATGCGTCTGTGTTTCCACTGCCAGGGAACACATTACAAGGTGCTGCTGCCCATGCGCCACCAGCTATTACGCTCAAAAATAGCTGCATCCATTTGAAAAAAAAAAAAAACAATTGTAATTAATTTAGAGGTGTCCAGGTTGAAAACTGTGCTGTCCCAATTGTGTATTGGACACAATGTGGGCTTCACGACCGCTGTCTGGAACCTCATGCTGTGTATTTACGGTCCTGGAACCACCGCTAGGACCCAGGGCCTATTATGTCTCGCTGCCTGCCCTCCTGCCTGCTGCCAGTCTGCCACACACTCATCCTCCTCATGCTGCCTGCTGTTGTATTTCCTCCTGCGTCTGTGTCTCCACTGCCAGGGAACACATTACAAGGTGCTGCTGCCCATGCGCCACCAGCTATTACGCTCAAAAATAGCTGCATCCATTTGAAAAAAACAAACAAATTGTAATTAATTTAGAGTTGTAGGGTTGAAAACTGTGCTGTCCCAATTGTGTATTGGACACAATGTGGGCTTCACGACCACTGCCTGGAACCTCATGCTGTTTATTTACAGCCCTGGTACCACCGCTAGGAACCAGGGCCTATTATTTCAGTCACATCACACTGCCTGACACACACTACTTTTTCTCCTGTAGCTGCATTGAGCTTCTGCTGTCTGTGTGCTGTCTGTGTGCTGCTGCTTACCACACACTACAAATAGCTGCAAGTCTGCAACTACTTCCTCCTCCTGCTGATGTCTGTGTTTTACCACCGCCAACCACCGCCAGGGTACACAGAAAAAGGCGCTGTGGCTTGCAATGTGCCACTACCTACCTATTATGCCAGCAACACAAATATAACTGTGGTGTTATTAAAATAAAATATTTCCACAAATGAAGTAAAAAAAAAATATTACAAAAGAAAGGAAAACCAAGACACATAATATAATGATAGAGAAGAAGAGGAAGAAGAAGAAGAAGATATAGAAGAAGAAGATATAGAAGAAGAAGATATAGAAGAAGATGAAGAAGATATAGAAGAAGAAGATATAGAAGAAGAAGAAGATATAGAAGAAGAAGAAGATATAGAAGAAGAAGAAGAAGAAGAAGAAGAAGAAGAAGAAGAAGAAGAAGAAGAAGAAGAAGAAGAAGAAGAAGAAGAAGAAGAAGAAGAAGAAGAAGAAGAAGAAGAAGAAGAAGAAGAAGAAGAAGAAGAGATAGAAGAAGAAGAAGAAGAAGATATAGAAGAAGAAGAAGAAGATGAAGAAGAAGAAGAAGATATAAAAGAAGAAGAAGAGGAAGAAGAAGAAGATATAGATTTCTATGGGAATATACAAATTATTGATGCTAAAGACCCCAAAGCTCACAAACTTGGTCATTAAGTGTTTGTGCGTTAGGGTTAGAAAAAACAACACCAGTCAAATACATACCCGGGCAACGCTGGGTCATCAGTGGATGGAGACAAATACAAATTTCACTGGGAAAATATAAACCGCAGCTATTCTTACACTGTTAATGGCAGGGTTCTTAAACTTTGCACAGTTGGACACTCAGTGAATTAATATTCAGAAAAGTGGGTGGAGCCTACAAAAGTGAATAAAGCTTCACCTATTGCTTTTCAAGGGAATATTTAAATGCTACCATTCTTGCACTGTTAATGGAACAGGCCTCAAACCTAGTACAGTTGGTCATTGGGTGACTGGGGTTCAAATTCAGAAAAGGGGGTGGAGCCACAAACAGCCCATCAGATTTTTTCATTTCAATGCAAATTATTGATGCCAAAGACCACAAAGCTCACAAACTTGGTCATTGAGTAATTGTGTGTTAGGGTTAGAAAAAGTGGATGGAGCCGACACCAGCCAAATACATACCCGGGCAACGTTGTCTCTGTGTAGCTGGGTCTATGCTTTTTGCTACTGCGCATGTGGGCAGCTTGGACCCAGCCTCACACAGACAGGAGGACAGGGACGGGGCCAGGGAGCCAGGTGGGGGTGTGAGCGGGCGGCCGGGTGTGCGGCGGGTGCGCGTGCGAGCACGTGTGCGGCGGGCGTGCTTGACAGGCAGGTGCGCGCATGCATGCGGCAGGCGTGCAGAGACAGACCTAGCCTGTTTTTAAACGGGCTAAGGTCACTAGTATGCAAATAAAACTGTAATATACCCTCATGTCGCACATAGTAAAAAAGCAGTCCCTAATGTAACTATTTACATTGGGGGGTAGGGAAGTTCTTTACCAGACGGAGGGGTGTGTAAAATTCAGTTGCATTAGGCTATGGCTTAGCACTGGCGAGTTCAGCAATAGGATATGGCCAAAGGTCTCTAACATCCACCAGCTTCATCATGGAGGAGTGGAAGAGGAATCCAGTGGCAACCTGTGAAGCTCTAGTGACCTCCATGCCCAAGAAGGTTGGAGAGAAACGTTACTGAAAGATAGTGGTAAGGGAAAAAAATAAATCAATACATTGCAAAGGGAGAAGTTTAAAATAGAAAATAGAGCAAGAAATTATTGATACTCACCATGCAATTTGTTCACGTTGTTTGATCTACCGTGAGCCTGCGGGTCATCATCTTTACCATTGGCAGGCATGGAAAAAAAGACAACACCAACTGCCATTATTTAAAATCACCCCCACTAACAATGTGATAGACTAAAAGTTTTCTTTAAAAAAAATATATACAGGTATATGCCAGAGGGAGATACTGCTTGGGAAATGGTGTGAACATTAAGGGGGGGGGGGGGCATCAAAGTTTTGCTGGGAGAGGAGCCATGAATAGTAGTTATGCCCCAGTGTTATATATAGGTGGACACCTCCAATGTAAGTTTGTACTTGGGGACTACGTACCCCGCACAACAAAAATTGCTAAGTTTGTGATGTACCTTGACTGCATGGTTCTTTCCCCTCAAGGGCCAAAGTCTGTTTTTTTACATTCATACTCCGTGATCATTGTTTGGCTTACAGTGATCACAGGTTCAGTAGCCGATGGTTCAAATCACTTAAACAGCTGAGTTTAGAGGTGAAACATCATGATCAGGAGTGCAGCACAGATGTACTACATGCGGTTCCCAGAGGATTCAGTTATTCGTCAAAATAACCACATCTACTGTAAAGCTATTCTTCATGTCTAATGCAACACCACCATCTAGTGTTCATTATAAGTCACATTATTTGATTATTATATTTTTTGTTCCACAGGTAGAAGATGCTTCTTATACTGTAAGCATGTTTCACAAGAAATTAAATTGTATGTTTTAAAGCAACACAATGTTTTGGGATTGTCTATATTTAGCATGTGATCAAAGTTGGCACCAGGGGGATGGAGCAAAAAGCCCCATACGATGCAGGAGCCATGCCTTGGTTTTGAATATGGCAAGCATAGAAGATCAGGGCACACACAAGTGATATAATAAGGGAGGCGTGGTGGAAGAAAAACAGGGCACTGCCAGGAGAAGCAGCAGCAATCACCAAAACATGGTGTCAAAAAACATGGCAAAGGCATGAACACCTCATCAGAATGATGCCACTGGCTAAAATAGGTGTTCTCAAGGGCTACAGAGGCTTTCGGAGATTTTTTTTTTTAGTTGTTACTGCTAGTCACTATAATCTATGCCTGGGTGCTTTATGTATAGCTATACATTACAAGACCCTAACCACCATGAGCAGGCTGTCATACTCACCAGCCAGGTCCCCTCCGTTGTCGCCGCGGGCGCATCCTTACGCGCGCGCGCGCGGGCACGCTGGGATTCATAGTGCCTCACTCCTGGAAATGCGCACATCGGGTTGCGCGCATGCGCACGCGCGGCTGCGCGCACGCGCACTCAGCGCTGCGCGCTGTGCGCGTGCGCACGCACGGCTGCGCGCACGCGCACTCAGCGCTGCGCGCTGTGCGCATGCGCAGGCGTTAATTTTGGCGCCCATTGCCCTATTTAAACAGGTCTGCCCTTTACTCTGTGCTGTTTGTTCATACAGCGTGTGCCTAGTGAACTTGTTATTATATTTATCGTTTTCCTGGTATTGACCCTTGGCTTGTGACCTCGACTACTCCTGTCTGCTGCCCGTCTCGATCCCTGGCTTGTATTTCCGCTGTTGATAGTCTGCTGCCTGCCTCGACCTCCGGCCTGTCCCCGACCATTCTGATCTCCGCCTGCCCTGACCTTGGCTTGTCCTGACCTCGAGTTCGCCTGTACTTGGCTCTCCACACTGAGACGTCACCTGTTCTCCAACCCACTGTGGGATTATCCTGAGCGCAACCTGGTGGGCACTAGGCAGCGAAGTTCCATTTCCCCCTCCTGGGGTAGTGGTCCTGCTTCCCCCTCAAGGGGTTGTGGGTGAAGACCCGTGGTCACTTAGACTCTGCGCTTGGGTGGTCCATATCGCAGTGGGGCGGTCAACAGATTCTCCCACACCTAACAGCAACAAACAGCCAAGATGGACGGCTCTGGAGAGCGATCCCCGTTTGATGCCCTCTGTGATCTGGTACAACAACTGACTGTGTCGGTGCAGATGGTTCAGAGGGACTGCACTGAGATCCGTGGCCAGTTCACCAATCTACAGGCCGCTGCGGCTCCTGCTCCTGCTCCTGCCCCTGCTCAGGCTCCTGCCGCTGCTCCTGTTCTGCCACCCGCTAATCCTGAGTCACTAGCTCCTGAACCCAAGTTGCCGCTGCCTGAACGCTTCTCTGGGGACCCAAGCAAATTCAGACTGTTTAGGAGTGCTTGCTATCTGCACTTCACCTTGTTACCTCGCACCTTTGCCAATGAGAATGTTCGTGTAGGAGCTATCATCTCTCTGCTTCAAGGTGAACCACAGGCCTGGGCCCTTCGTCTGGTGGAACAGAGTCATGTCTGTTTGCAAGACTCCACATCCTTCTTCGAGGCAATGGCAGAACTCTATGATGACCCTAGTAAAGGAGCTTCAGCTGATGCCGCCATACGTGCTCTTCGACAGGGTCGCAGGACGGTGGAGGAGTATGTCCTGGAATTCCGTCGCTGGTCTGGCGACTTAGACTGGAACGATTCAGTACTCAAGTCACAGTTCCGTCTGGGCCTTTCTGAGACTGTTAAAGATGAGCTTGCTCGGGTGGGGATCCCAGCCACCCTCAAAGACCTCATCCAGCTCTCTATCCAGATTGACCGGCGCTTAAGAGAGAGACGTCAGGAAAGAGTTGGAATCCCTCGCAGTTCCTGGTTTCCTCCAGCTCCAGCCCTTCCTCCAGTTGCTCCTGCTGCTTCCAACCTCCCGTCCTTGGATGAACCTGAGCCCATGCAGTTGGGCCTCGCCCGTCCTTCTTTGTCTCCTGAGGAAAGACAACGTCGTCGAGCCGCCAACCTCTGTCTTTACTGTGGGGCTTCCGGACACTTTCGACAGGATTGTCCCGTTCGTCCTCTAAGTAAGCTTGATTCTATCCATTCCTTGGAACTTCGTAGTCCCTTGGCTTCTGCGGCTCACATCCATCTTTCTCTCTTTTTGCAGGATTCCAGAGGAAAGAACGTTAACCTTGGAGCCATCATCGATTCAGGGGCTTGTTCTTGCTTCTTAGACCTTCACCTGGCTCAACAACTCCAGCTACCTATCCGTCAGAAGAATAAGCCTCTACTCATTCAACTAGCTGACGGATCATCCATCCACTCTGGACCAGTCACACTGGAAACCTTTCCCCTGCTAATTACCATCAAGGATGAGCATCAAGAGTACCTCTGTTTTGATCTGATTCCCTCTCCTCTGTTTCCTGCCATCCTGGGGATGCCTTGGCTGAAGAGCCACAACCCTCTGATTGACTGGGGTTCCGGGGAAGTCTCCTTCAACTCCCCCTACTGTTCTCGCTTCTGCTTTCCAAGTGTTGGCCGCCTGCTCTGTACCAGCTTTGAAAAGGCCACTCTGGTTCCAGCCGTCTATCATGACTATCTAGACGTATTTGATAAGAAAGGGGCTGACTCTTTGCCGCCACACCGTATCTACGACTGCCCTGTGAATTTACAGCCGGGAGCGGCCATTCCTTATGGCAGAATTTATCCTCTCTCTGAACCTGAGTCACTGGTCCTTAAGGAATACATTGAGGAGAACCTTAAGAAGGGTTTCATCAGACCCTCTACGTCTCCAGCCGGCGCCGGAATCTTCTTTGTAGAGAAAAAAGACGGTTCCCTCAGGCCTTGCATAGACTATAGAGCGCTTAATGATATCACTACTAAGGATCGCTATCCGCTACCCCTGATGTCTGAATTGTTCCAAAGATTGCGGTCTGCTAAGGTCTTCACCAAGTTAGATCTAAGAGGAGCCTACAACCTGGTACGGATCCGTGAAGGCGATGAATGGAAAACGGCCTTCAGGTCCCGTTACGGCCACTTTGAGTACCTGGTCATGCCTTTTGGCCTTTGCAACGCCCCTGCTACTTTCCAACGTTTTATTAATGATGTGCTAAGGGACTTCATTGATGACTTCCTTGTTGTCTATTTAGACGATATTCTGATTTTCTCATCGTCCTTGGAAGAACATCGGATCCATGTGAAAAGAGTTCTTTCCCGGCTACGCACTCATGAACTTTATGCTAAACCAGAAAAGTGCGAGTTTGAACGAGATAACATTCAGTTCCTGGGCTTCCTAATCTCTGCGGAAGGAATAGAGATGGATCCTAACAAGGTATCCGCTATCCTGAACTGGCCGGAGCCTTCTGACCGTAAAGGGGTGCAACGATTTATCGGGTTTGCCAACTTCTACAGGAGATTCATTAAGAACTTTTCTAAAATTGTTGCTCCTATCACACAACTAACCAAGACCAATCTTCCATTCAAGTGGACACCTGAAGCCCAGTCTGCCTTCAAGGATCTAAAGACTCTGTTCACTTCTGCTCCAATTCTCCGTCATGCGGATCCTTCTCAAGCTTTCGTGTTGGAGGTGGACGCTTCTGAAACTGCAGTAGGGGCCATACTCTCACAACGGTTTGGCTCCAAAGCCCTTCTTCATCCTACAGCTTTCTTTTCCCGGAAACTTAGTTCGTCTGAGAAGAACTACGATGTTGCTGATAGGGAACTTCTGGCCATTAAAGCGGCTCTTGAAGAATGGCGTTATCTACTGGAAGGGGCGTTACATCCCATCCTGATCTTCACTGACCACAAGAACCTGGAGTATTTGCGTTCTGCGAAGAGACTGAAGCCTCGCCAAGCCCGGTGGGCCTTGTTCTTCTCCAGGTTCAACTTCCACCTGACCTTTCGTCCTGGACCCAAGAATTCCAAAGCAGACGCCCTCTCTCGCATGTTTAATGAGGGATGCGCAACTAACCTTACTTCTGACACCATCCTTCCTGCCAATTGCTTTCTTCTTCTACAGCCTGAACTGTTGGAGCAAATCAAACAAGTCCTTGCTGCAGTACCTACACAGGAAATCCCTTCAAGCCTGGTCTTCAGTGACGGCCTGTTTCTTCATAGAGACAAGGTTTTTGTTCCTACTGCTCTCCGTCAGGAAGTGCTGGCCAATTGTCATGATAGCAAGTTGGCGGGACACTTTGGAATTACCCGAACCCAGAAACTCCTTCAGAGAAGCTTTTGGTGGCCAACTCTTCCTAAAGATTGTAGACACTTTGTACTTTCATGTGAAACCTGCGCAAGATCAAAGAGTTCCAGAACTAAGCCTTGGGGTCTTCTTAATCCATTGTCTGTGCCTGAGCGACCTTGGGACAAGATAGCTATGGACTTTATAGTCGACCTCCCACCCTCCCAAGGATTTACTGCCATCATGGTGGTGGTCGACCGTTTTACCAAGATGGCTCACTTTATCCTTTTAAAGGGGGTTCCTTCTGCCGCTACAACCGCCCAGATGTTTCTAAAGGAAATCGTCCGTCTCCATGGCCTCCCTTCCGAGATTGTTTCTGACAGAGGGTCTCAGTTTACCTCCCGATTCTGGAAGGAACTCTGTAAACTCCTGAACATCAAGTCCTGCCTGTCTTCTGGGTACCATCCACAAAGCAACGGCCAGACCGAGAGGACTAATCAGACACTTGAACAGTACTTGCGTTGCTTCTCTTCTGCCTCCCAAGATGACTGGTCCTCCCTACTCGCCACAGCTGAATTTGCCTACAACAACTCTGTTCATGCCGCCACTAAGATGTCACCATTCTTTGCCAACTTTGCCTATCATCCTGTATACCTACCTGGAGTGATACCCGAATCCTCGGTTCCCACCGTTCAAGACAGACTTAAACTAATAACTGAGAATTTTAGGAAATTACAGTCCATCTTGCTGGAATCCCAGGAGAGGTCTAAATGGTGGGCAGACAAGAAACGGGGAGTAAGCCCTAGTTTCGCTCCAGGGGACATGGTATGGCTATCCACGAATAATCTACGCCTCTGTTGCCCCTCTAAAAAGTTGGGACCCAAGTTTGTGGGCCCCTTCTCCATAGACAAAGTCATCAACCCCGTGGCATACAGGTTGAAACTTCCTAGCTCTATGAGGATACATCCGGTTTTCCATGTCTCATGTTTAAAGAAGGTTATTCCTGATGAGTTCAATCGCTCTGCTGTCCCTCCTCCTCCAGTGTTGCTTGATGGGCAGGAGGAGTACGAAGTAGAAAGAATTCTAGATTGCAGGAGAAGAGGAAGATCTTTTCAGTACCTGGTCAAGTGGAAAGGTTTTGGGGTTGAAGAAAATTCCTGGGAACCTGTGCAGAACTTACATGCACCTAGGTTAATTAGAACTTTTCACTCCAAGTTTCCTGAGAAGCCGTGTCCTGTAGGCACCCGGAGGGTGCCCCTGGGGGGGGGGCAATGTCATACTCACCAGCCAGGTCCCCTCCGTTGTCGCCGCGGGCGCATCCTTACGCGCGCGCGCGCGGGCACGCTGGGATTCATAGTGCCTCACTCCTGGAAATGCGCACATCGGGTTGCGCGCATGCGCACGCGCGGCTGCGCGCACGCGCACTCAGCGCTGCGCGCTGTGCGCGTGCGCACGCACGGCTGCGCGCACGCGCACTCAGCGCTGCGCGCTGTGCGCATGCGCAGGCGTTAATTTTGGCGCCCATTGCCCTATTTAAACAGGTCTGCCCTTTACTCTGTGCTGTTTGTTCATACAGCGTGTGCCTAGTGAACTTGTTATTATATTTATCGTTTTCCTGGTATTGACCCTTGGCTTGTGACCTCGACTACTCCTGTCTGCTGCCCGTCTCGATCCCTGGCTTGTATTTCCGCTGTTGATAGTCTGCTGCCTGCCTCGACCTCCGGCCTGTCCCCGACCATTCTGATCTCCGCCTGCCCTGACCTTGGCTTGTCCTGACCTCGAGTTCGCCTGTACTTGGCTCTCCACACTGAGACGTCACCTGTTCTCCAACCCACTGTGGGATTATCCTGAGCGCAACCTGGTGGGCACTAGGCAGCGAAGTTCCATTTCCCCCTCCTGGGGTAGTGGTCCTGCTTCCCCCTCAAGGGGTTGTGGGTGAAGACCCGTGGTCACTTAGACTCTGCGCTTGGGTGGTCCATATCGCAGTGGGGCGGTCAACAGATTCTCCCGCACCTAACACAGGCACAGGTTTGGCACGAAGTTCTTGTTTCGTACATTTTTTCCACATCACAGATTTATGTGATTTAAGTAAATCATCTTTGCAATCAGTCAAAAAAGAGGAAGGAGGTTTTTGTACGGCTCTGTATCACTGTGTGTATGGGAGGCTACTACACTGCTCACAGCAATAGACGGCTTCATCTTCCTCATTCATGCTTCTGATTGTCAGAGTAAAATCCTGTCCTGTATACAGTAACTGTACAGTACAAGACCCTAAACACCATGAGCAGGCACAGGTGTGGCACGAAGTTCTTGTTTCGTACATTTTTTCCACATCACAGATTTATGTGATTTAAGGAAATTATCTTTGCAATTAGTCAAAAAAGAGGAAGGAGGTTTTTGTACGGCTCTTTATCACTGTGTGAATGGGTAGCTGCTACACTGCTGACTGTAATAGACGGCTTCATCAGCCTCCTTCATGTCTCTGATTGTAAGAGTAAAATCCTGTCCTGATCCAGATCCACTGAACCTGGCTGGGGCTTCAGAGTAAAGAGAGGTGGCATAATAGATAATCAGTGTTGGAGGTTGTCCTGGTTTCTGCTGGTACCAGTTTAGGCAGGTGCCAATGCCAGAACTGGCTTTACATGACATGATGACTGTATCTCCTGGACTGGCAGTGATGTCATTAGGAGACTGTGTCAGTGTAATCTGTGCCCAGGTGCCTGAGGAGTATAAAGAAACTGATTACACATTATTATAGTAACTTCCATCATTAGTGTCTATGCACAGTAAGTGTAACACATTATCCATAGTATTGCAGTGTATGGCATTATGTGACGCTCTCACCATGAATACAGAGCAGTATGGCGGCCAGCAGAAGCCCCTGAGATCCCATCCTGGTGTCTCTGCACTGACAGACACACACTACTGAGATGTCACCTGTACAATGTCTCCTATATAACAGCTGCAATCATTAGGGGGACACGCCCACCTCACATAGGTCACACAGGAAACATGCAAATTATCTCCTGTCCTCACAGGTCACACCTCACCTCACATGACTGATTACTGATTCTCTATTTAACAAAGAGAAATGTGTTGTGTTATTTTTTCATGCTAACCTGTTGTAAGGAACATAGATTCTGGGAGGTTCGGTGGATGGATTTCAGGTTTGAAAGCCCAGGTACTGAGGTACCAGTAAGAAAAGGAGACAAAAAGAGCACCAGCAGTGCCAATAGTGCAATATTTCTGGGAAATGGAAAGTGTAAACGCACAATACAATAAAATGATCCAATTTTACAGCAATTCAATAAAAACGATCGGATCTCCCGAAAAAATCGAAAGCATTTTTTTTCATTCGACTAAAAAATCCAATCGGATTTCCCGTTTTCTACGATTTTTATCGATTCAGAATGCCAGATATTTTTCTTCAATCTTTCTAAAGATTGTATGGTGTGTGTTGGATTGCCAATTTAATAATATACACACCCTAGCAATTTTGTCAGAGTTTCTAATCATTTTTATCATAATTGGGGGAAAGATTGAACATACGTGTGTGGAACATTGGTCAGATTTTTGAAATGTTACAATCAGTCAGAAAAATTGATTGCAATTCTTAAATTGAACAGATATTTAAAAAATTGTATGGTGTGTGGCCACCTTAAAGAAATAACAACTACTCACAAACAGGGGTTGCTATGGGCAACCACAATTTTGGGTATGTGGAGAAGGACCGTATCCACTCGGTTTTGATGACTCGGTTGATCTACGTGGGTCACGCTCCAGAAAAAACAAAGGACCGCTGGATGTAGTCACAGAGGTAACCCGCTCTGAAACAGAGATACACATCTCAGCATAAACACTGTCTCGTATTGACCCGAGGAAGCAGGCAGTCCCATGAAACGTGTTGTCTTTTTATTGGTGTCTAACAATAACTATCTTAACCTCATCATGAGGTAAGACTGTTCCTATTACTTACCTCCACTCACTAAGCAATATATCACTATTGGGGCACCTCCCCCCATCTTGCACAAGAAACATAGGGGCTGTCATTGTTGGGCTCCTGAAAATGCTGATTGCCTGACTGTAATGCTGATCCTCTGTATAAGTATGCAGATCCTGATTTGACTTTCATAGTCAGCAAGCTGTACATGAAAGAGAGAGGCTGCTGCATATGGGTGGTACACATGGAAGGGCAGGGCTGGATTTCTGGACAGGCCACAATGGCCTGGGCCTTGGGTGGCTGCAGATAATGGGTACAGCTGGACATGGTAGAGCAGTTGCTGCATGTGGAACAGAAGGCTGCTGGTGAAAGCAACACATGGCAATAGAGGAGTTGGTGCCCAAGGGAGCTGTACATGAAAGAGAGAGGCTGCGGTATATGGATGGTACACATGGAAGGGGGGCTGCATTTGGAGTGCATAAGCTGCTTATAGAAGGGGAGCAATAAGAAGGCTGGACAAGGGGTGTAAAATGTATAACTCTGTCTTGTGCTGACAAGGTAATAAGCATAGCTCCACCCCCAAACAGTGACATGCTCCCTGCTGGACAGGAAGTATATGAGTGTTTTTAGAGCCAATCGACATGTAGGACGATGTGTGCTGTTCCATAGACTTCAATGCAAATGCCTGCCACGCTGTACCATTCGGCATTGCACTGCAGAGTCTACATCACCCCTGCATTGCCAGAAGCACTTCCCCCACATCACATTGCACCACAGGTAGTGGGCCAATCTCCGGACACATGATGCTGTATGCGTGGAAGTGCTTAAATCAAATTAAGAAAATCTTAAATAAATCAATTTTAGCTTTGGCTGTATGTTATATGTGAAAAAATAAAAATATCCAGGGAAAGGGGGGATTTCCAGCTAGCTAATGAAAATGAGAGATTCTGTGTGGATTGCACTAGCTTCATGCTGGTATCTGGTAGGAGTGATGTGCTGCTGATAAGATTGAATATGAGTTGATGCAAATGATATGCTAATAATATTATACAAATATATACATAGCTGTATTGTAGCTGTATGTCACATGGCAAGAATAGGGTGTCAGGGACATGACTATGTTCTCTGTACACTGCTGCAGAAGATGTCAGTGCAATATAAGTACATAATAATAAAATGGTAGGACGTTAGACTATGGCTATAGTAGGATTAGATTGTGAGCATCTGAGGATAATTAGTGACATGACTATGTACTCTGTAATGTGCTGTGGAGGACATCATCACCATATAAATGCTGCTCACATAAGCGCAAAATGGACAGCGGCTGTGTCGTTGTTTACACAAATGCCACATTTTGATTTCAATTTTCCCGTCATCTGACTGCCACTTAAGAAATCCCGGAAGCTACATGTAGCTTCCAAAATCACTAAGTGCTGCACCCTTATGCCCCCATAGTGGAGGTTTAAAATGACACATACCAGGAAACACCACGAAAAGCTTTCCAGCTCACAAGCAAAAAGCGGTTGAGCGAGATACCACGGGACGACCCTCTAAACCGGGCCTTAGAGTCAGCCACCCTACTAAATTATGTGGCTGCCAGCCTGAGGATCCCCATTCCCTTCCCTTCCCCCTGCACGCCCCCCAGCCTTTTGGAGGCAATGGGGACAGACACACACTCACCTCCTCCAAGTTCCAGGCGATGCTGGTCCATCTGTCTTCCCTGTAGTGATTCTGTCCTGCACTTCCTGCCTCTCTGCTCAAGCACTAGATCTCTAACAAAGAAGCAGGAAGTGCAGGAGGCCTCTGGCTGGCAGTCAAACAATTTAGTGGGTTGGAGGGGGCACATCAGGCTACTTAATTGGGGGTGGGAGGGGGCGGGGTCATTAGCAGCACTGAGGGGGGAAAGTCAGGGGGGCCCTGGGTTAGTTTTGCCCTGGGCCCCCATTGTAGCTAGAACTGGCCTTGCTTAGAGTGACACATTGGTGGGATGCTATTGGAGAGTAAAGGAAAGAAAGGGTGATTGAGGGAAAGAGGAGTAGAAGGTTTAGAGACTGGAAGGAAAGAGGGAAGGAAGAAGGCAGTGGCGTACCTACCATAAGGCTGCAGGTGCTCACTGCACCGGGTGTAGCAATGACTAGGGGTGCCGCTGTGGTGCTCAGTCACTGTGTTCTTCCACCTGGGACCTTTTTCATAGATTAGCCATCATTCAGGAAAACAGCAGCAGGCAGTGAAGTGGACTGTACTACTTCTTGCACTAGATGTAGCAGTGGGCAATGCCCTGTGGGCAATGGGTATCATTCATAAAGCATTTCCGCATGCGGAAATGCTTAACACCGGTGACTTTCCCGACCACTCAGCATAAGCCCCATTCATAAAGGGTATCATTCATAAAGCATTTCCGCATGCGGAAATGCTTAACACCGGTGACTTTCCCGACCACTCAGCATAAGCCCCATTCATAAAGGCTCTTTCCGCATGAAAAGGTGACAGAGCGATATATTTCCGCCTTGTGCGGAGTTTTTCTAGATTAATCTAGAAAAAGTAACAAACACATCCATTCATAAAGATTAGAGCAAGCGGTATCCGGAAGGAAAATACCGCTTGCTCGACAGTAGCGATAGGCGGGCGGAATACATATAAATGAATGGGAGGGACCTCCCAAGCAGCATCAGACAGAGCAGCGCAGGGAGGGAATCGGGCAGCTTTTAAGTTTCCGCATGTCTTCCGCCACGCTGCCGCCAGCTTCCTCCAGAAAACCTCCGCACTTCTTCCGCAACAGGCAGACTTCTTTATGAATGGCCACCCAGAAGTCTTAATTACCGGTTGCGGAGAAGAACGGTGTTTTCCCGCACTACCGACAGCCTGTTTATGAATAATACCCAAAGGCTCTTTCCGCATGAAAAAGTGACAGAGCGATATATTTCCGCCTTGTGCGGAGTTTTTCTAGATTAATCTAGAAAAAGTAACAAACACATCCATTCATAAAGATTAGAGCAAGCGGTATCCGGAAGGAAAATACCGCTTGCTCGACAGTAGCGATAGGCGGGCGGAATACATATAAATGAATGGGAGGGACCTCCCAAGCAGCATCAGACAGAGCAGCGCAGGGAGGGAATCGGGCAGCTTTTAAGTTTCTGCATGTCTTCCGCCACGCTGCCGCCAGCTTCCTCCAGAAAACCTCCGCACTTCTTCCGCAACAGGCAGACTTCTTTATGAATGGCCACCCAGAAGTCTTAATTACCGGTTGCGGAGAAGAACGGTGTTTTCCCGCACTACCGACAGCCTGTTTATGAATGATACCCAATGTGTCTCCTTGCTCTCTACACACAGCCTGCAGTGAGTGACTGTGCAGAGCAGCAGGGTGAGAAGAGAGGATTGCTGTGCTGCATCTGGGACATTAGCTGGGAGAGATGGCAGGATGTGTTTAGTGCTTTAGAAGTTGCCTGTCATTAGTAGCCATGTGCAGTGGCTGCTGTAATACCAGAGTTTTTTAGGCTGGGAATACACTATAAGATTTTTCAGCAGATTTACCGGCCAATCGATTTTCTGATAATTTTTATGATCGTTTTCCATTCACTTCTATCAGAAAAATGATCGAAAATAAGATTGGACCTGTTGGCAGTTATCTATCAAACCATCTATCTACCAAAAAATCTCATAGTGTATTCCCAGCATTATTCTATTGATTATTTATCCTGATCAGAGTAATTAATCAATAATGCAGGGCAGTCTGTTGTTGCAGAAGCCAGTGATACAGGTGCTGACAGCCGACTTCTGTAGAGAGCAGAGAAGCAAGCTCCAGGCAATTTAGAATAGCTTGATTGTAGGTAATCTTATCTCTTTTCCCAACTCCCTCTCCCGCCCTGTTGTCTTCCCCCATGACCCTTTCCTCTTTTCAGATTTTAGTGGCTTATTTTAACAGCATGACCCTGCCAAACAGCACTGCTGATGTCTGCAGTCCTGGTGAGAAGTCGTCCTGCCATTTCTTCTCTCCCACTAGGCTCTTTGTCTTGTGCCTCTACTTCTTTATCTCCCCCCTCCTCCCTATGCATCCCCCTCTTTTCATATGTCCCCCCTTTTTCTGACTGTCCTCAGAGGAGCTCACAATCTAATCTTACCATAGTCATAGTCTAATGTCCTACCATATTATTATTGTGTATTCATACAGCACTGGACATCGTATGCAACACTGTATAGAGCACAGAGTTTTCATAATGGTTAGTTCTGTCCACATCCTGATGACTCCTTTTCCCCCCCAAATCCCCCCCAAATTTTGCAATGCCATGCTCAGTGCCCAAACCCTTCAAACCCTCCCATAATTTTTTTTTTTTGGGGGGGGGGGGGTGGGGGGGGGGGGGGGGAGGCTGTAAATAATCAGCACCGGGTGTCTAATTCCCTAGGTACGCCACTGGAAGGAGGTAAAAGGGGACATACAGCTAGAGTTGAGCCGAAATTTTATAAATTACGCATGCGAAATTTGCGATTACGATGCGAAAATTACGGTAGCGTAATTGCCATTAAAATCATAATTGAAAAATACCGTAAGCGTAATTTTTCAACGCGTAATTTCGCGTTTCGTTCATGCCGTAATATTTCGCATTAAACGCTACCCGTAATTTTCGCGTTTAAAACCGTAACGCTCCGTATAATATAAAAAAAGCCCGCCGACTTTAAGGGTTAATAGCAAAGCCCCCTTAAATGCTAAGAGCCTCAAAAATTTGGAGAATATATTAAGGAGATCAGGAGGAATAAGAGGAAAAAAAATTTTTTTCAAAAAGACCTTATAGTTTTTGAGAAAATCGATTGTTAAAAGTTTCAAAGTAAAAATGTATACATCTTTAAAAACCCGCCGACTTTAACAGTTAATAGCAAAAGCCTGCTTAAAGTTTAGGAAACACCACCAAATATCCTAGGGTATATTAAGGGGATCAGTGGGAATAAGAGGAAAAAAATTTTTTTTTCAAAAAAGACCTTATAGTTTTTGAGAAAATTGATTTTTTAAGTTTTCAAGGGCAAAAATGTCTTTTAAATGCGGAAAATGTCAGTTTTTTTTTGCACAGGTAACTATATATATAATAGAGTAAGTGCCTCAAACCTTCAAACAAGAAAGAAGAAGTAGCGCCCTGCCCCCAGGGCCGGTCCAAGCAAGACGAAGAGGGGCTGGTCCAAGCAAGAAGTATAAATATCAAAACCAAGGGCGAAGAGGGGATAATTTGCATATTCAGTAGCAGTGCATTGTGGGTAACCACCAAATGTTCACTTATAGCTGAATTATTGCAGATTTGTTTCTGTTTTAAGAAGGCAAATAT